>NW_017098121.1:0-23485 GCF_001412225.1 Nicrophorus vespilloides
AAGGGCAATCCTGAAAAACGTTCTGTTTTTTCTATAATAGAACGTTTTTCAGGAAACGATTAATTAATATTTCAGAAATTGTTAGTTGAAGATTTAGTTGTTCTTTTTTAAGCTATAAACATATTTGTTTGTATTTCATTATGGGAACGATTGTTGCGGATAGTAAACTCTCCCTCATACCATGCAACCACCCTCGTTTTATTCAGTGATGTAGGAGAAACCCACGTTCCTTGTGTAGTCTATGTGCGGCATAAAGTGGAGTCAAAAATAATTGAAATTCACATCCGCAGGAAATCCGCATTTCACGAAAATATAAACCGTACGTTTCGCGTAAAAATTAATCTCCATTTGTCACAAAAACACGAGCAGACTCGAGAATGTTTACTCCGTCATCGTTAAGAAGAAGCGCATTTTATTATTCAAGTGCTGCGGGACGTCCTAGACCGCAGTTTCGTATTATTAAATTGCAATTTTTGCCTTCAATTTTTCACAATACTTTAAAAACATTACAAAGAGCTTAACTTTTGCTAATTATTAATTGATTATTGAAGTGCATATACACATTTAATATATTTTCTCTTATTTTGTGGTTTCTAACAGGAATAGAAAAGACATTGTTGCAGGAGAAGGATTATTTCGTCCTGAAACGGGTAAACGAATCAAACGGTGTTCGTAAATGCGCTTTTACTTGCAACTTGGCTTTTCCGTTTTTACCTCTTTTTCCCTCGTTTTATTTATTTCCTATAGCCGTGCATGTGTGCGCGCACTAGAGTATTATATTTTATTTATTTTTTTCTCTCTCTTCTGTAAATCACTCTGCGCGCAGATTATTCATGAATGCAAATTGATTTATTTGCATATCGTTTGTTGTGTATAACACGAGGGAATCTCGCTGATTGTGCAATGCTCATAGAAATCTCAAACGAGTGTGTAAACACTGTAAGTATTCAATCGTTTGAATACACATAATTCCTGCACTAAATTTTAATGCAAGACAAAATGATCGCAAGACTATGGACAATAGACGAAATTTTACAATTATTAAGTAAATAATCTTATTGGAATCAAACATTTGCATTTCTAATATCTGTTATATATTAGTTTACTAAATGCATTCGTATATAAGAAAATAGATAAGAGGACAAAGTTAATAGCTGTCAAAACAAAATTGCGAACATGGTAAGGTAATGAAATAACAAAGATAATGTCAAATATTACGAGCTTAGGATTTTCCGAAACAATAATGAGTCAGCTTGTAACAATTTAAACTTTTACATTGATGTAATAAGTGTCACGTTTCAATGATAGTTTAAGCACGAAGAAGGAAAATAAAAGTATAGAAATTATGTTTCAATAATATATTAAACTATTCATCTTTTTAAGAACACCCTGTGTAACCAAATATGTCTTAAGGCTAACATACAGTAAATAATCCATAAAGAAGCGGTCTATAACGATTTTATTGTTCAATGTGAAACAATATGTAATAGTGAATCATGGGTTTAAATAAATTATAATAAATAAGTTGTATTTACAATTATCTTTGATATGACTAGGTATAAAATTGACAAAAATGTTGTTCCTAATTTTGGGTTTTGAGAAGAGGAGTAGAGGAAAATTGTGTATATGCAACAGTGGTTTATACTAAAAATAAATATTATATAGCTCTGTCTTATGCATATTCGGTATGCGAGATCATCTTAGAACTCCTGCGAGTTATCGCTGGATAATTGACTAGCTAGGAGCGTGGATAAGCAAGTGCCTGTCTGGGAATTGTCGGGCATCAGCATCACTGGTCCATTGTTATCCGGGGTCGCGATGTTCATTAGCATGTTGGGGGATAATAAGCCGGCGTTTGTTGGTAGAGGACTCTGTGTGAGAAGGGAATTTGTTGATCCAGGCGACATGTCCGGGATGTGGATGAAATTGTTCTCCGAGTGCTTCGAGCTGGTCGTGCTGACGGAATGCGATTCTAACATCTGAAGCGTGTCCGAGGGTGTTGATGGCGCCGAGTCAATCGGAGGCGTCATCGAGTGGAAATCGAACAGATCCAAGGGTGTCGCCATCGTTTTCCTGTCTGTGCGGACTTGTTCGATGAAGTTCTTGATCTTGTTCAACATGAAGATGGGAGCCTCGAAGCCGACCAGCTCGCCGATCTGCAAGTTCGGGTTGTTTCTGTACTCATCGAGCTGGGTCATCTCCCGGATGTCATCCAGAAGGACGAGATATGCCTTTCCGCCGCTCATTTGCATCAAGTTCCTCGACGTAAGCCAATCCTTGTCCTCCTGATCGCCCGAGTACCTGAACAGTTCCGGGTGTCTGGCGTACAGCCGCCCCCTCGTCGGTCCAAAGCCGAGAACCTTGTTTGCTTTAGAGCCCATCATAAACAGAGTTGACGACGTTATTCTGTCCGCATCCCATTTAGGGCTCTCCCTTTTTGACGGCAACCTGAGAACTTGATTACCATCCACCTGCGAAGAGGTCGTCCGAAATTTATGTCTCTTATAATTAACACCGCTCGTCTCCGAATCAGTATCCGATTCCTTTCGCTTCCTTTGATTCTGTGAATAACAAACAATTACCACATTTCCGTATTTCAGTATTTATTACTCACCTTTCTATTTATCCGATTATCTAACACAATTTCAGTGTCACTGCTATCAAAAGGTGAGCTGTCCCTAGAAGCAGGACAAGACTGATACATAGCTTTGGCCTCCTCCAGCATCTGCCGACACACCACCCTAATATGATCATCTGTTACACTTTCCTTGCCCAAGTTCGTCCTAATATTGTTTACAGCAGGTTGAAAGAATTTCTAAAAACCCAACAAACAATTAATACAAACTCTCCCTTAAACACAAATCACCAACATCTAAATACTTTTTCAGGACATTATCTATATCCTTGTTGATGGAGCTCTGCAGATTCTTGCGTAAAATATCCAGTGACTTTGCTGGTCCTGTGATGAAGCCACTTTTCAAATACCCTTTGACTCCATTCCTCGACTGGGATGAGGTCATGTTCATTAAGGTAACATGTCTCATGTTAAAAGTGTTTCTCTGCAAATGTAACAATGCAAGATCAGTGATTCGATTCAATATTGTTGAGTGTCAGTCGCATACCCATCCAACCATGTTTTGTTGCTCAGAAATTTGCCCAGGAGCAAGCGGGGGTATCATTGTAAGCACTAACAGCAGCAGGGGAACAAAGCCTTACGTTATACCCAGAAAATAACCTAACTTTCCTATTGATTTTGTATTTATTGGGAAATTGCACAACCACTTTGCAAATAAAAACGTATCTTTAAGCCTTAATAATTCCACTTGTAGAACAGCACTTCCTAAGTGTATTTTTCTTATATATCATTCATTTTTAACTGTGCAACTTAAAATTCAGTAAATAAACAAAAACAAATGGAATCAACAATGAACAATGGCGATGTAATCAGAATTCCATTGCACATGCATTGTCAGGAACTTTTTGTAAAACGAAAGTCTGAAGATATAGTTTTGCGACAATTCATAAATAAATTACTAATAAGTAATTTTCATTTCCTGATAACTCTTTTATAAGAAAAAATCTATTTTTAATAGTCCTTGATAAGAAGTTTGGTTGCCTAGCTTACATAATTTTAAAAGGATATTTTTGGATAAAACTTCTGCTTTGCTCAATTTATTATTACTTTTCTATAAGAATGAATTGTTTAATTTAGGGTTGATTTAAATATAGAGTGTAAAAATATATCAATTTAATTTTATAATACAATTTAATCAAATTGTAACGTATACAAAATAACAAATACAAATCCAGAACCTTGCTGAGCAAACGAAGAATCAATGAAGCACCGGGAACAGATATTTATAATATAAAAAACGGTTCATAAAAGAAAACCGTCGAAGTTATCAAAAATACTGTGAACATTTTTAAGAAAAAAATAAAAATGTTTATAGCTTATGGACTAGTCAGACGCTGAGCTTCTTCTTCAAGTTTTCAGCGATCTTGTCCATAAATTCGAAAGTTTCCAAATAGTCGGAACGCTTCACGCTGTTCATGCCCTTGATGCAGATGGCCAAGTCCTTGGTCATGAAGCCAGACTCGATAGTATCGATGCAAACCTCTTCAAGGGTATTGGCGAATTTGGTTAATTCGGCGTTGTTGTCCAACTTGGCACGATGCAACAATCCTCTGGTCCACGCGAAGATGGAGGCAATGGGATTGGTGGAGGTCTCTTGACCCTTCTGGTATTGCCTGTAATGTCTGGTGACGGTGCCGTGAGCGGCTTCAGCTTCAACGGTCTTTCCGTCAGGAGAGATGAGGACGGATGTCATCAGTCCAAGGGAACCGTAGCCCTGAGCAACGGAATCGGACTGCACATCACCATCGTAGTTCTTGCAAGCCCAAACGAATCCACCTTCGGATTTCATGGCGTATGCGACCATATCATCGATCAGGCGATGCTCGTACCAGATGTTCTTGGCTTCGAACTTGGACTTGTACTCTTTATCGTAGATGTCCTGGAAGATGTCCTTGAATCTTCCATCGTACTTCTTCAGGATGGTGTTTTTGGTACTGAGGTACAATGGGTACTCTCTGCCTAGAGCGTATTTGAACGAAGCGTGAGCAAAGTCGACGATGGATTCGTCGGTGTTGAACATTCCCATGGCTACACCAGCTCCCTTGTATTCGTGCACCGTGTACTTGACTGGCTCAGATCCAGATTTAGGTGTGAAGATCATCTCCAGCTTTCCGGCCTCTGGGACCACGAAATCGGTGGCCTTGTATTGATCGGCGTGAGCGTGACGACCAATTATGATTGGTTTGTTCCAGCCAGTCACCAATCTGGGGATGTTCTTGCAGATGATCGCTTCTCTGAAGACTGTTCCGCCCAAGATGTTTCTGATCGTGCCGTTCGGCGACTTCCACATGAACTTCAACTTAAATTCCTCGACGCGTTTTTCGTCTGGGGTAATTGTGGCGCACTTTATGCCAACGTTGTACTTCTTGATGGCCTCAGCGCAATCGACGGTCACTTTGTCGTCGGTCTTGTCGCGGTTTTCCATGCCCAAATCGTAGACGTGCAGATCTATGTCGAGGAACGGCAGGATGAGCTTCTCCTTGATGGAATCCCAGATGATTCTGGTCATCTCATCGCCAAGGATATCGACAACTGGTCCAGCCTTAATTTTACCCATGGTATATTCTAAAAAGAACAAATATAATAGAATTAGAACAGAATTCGCATTAAGTTTATACATTGAAAATACCATTACAATAATTACTTGTTTCTTGAGGAATCATTTAAATAAAAATCAATGTCAGTGTCACTAAACTATAATTAAAAGTCATTTGAGAATATTCGTTCTTTTCCATATAAATTTGCGACACTTACAATGAGTTAAATATTATTAATTATTTACAGTTTCTTAGAATGTTTTTGGTTACACAATGTAACTAAACTTCTAGAAATGTGTGCATTTTTTTTCGAAATTTTGTTAAAAACACTAATTGATACAGATTTTCGTTAATAACTCGAAAAATAATACATTTTTAATAATTCTATATAATAAATGTTCAGTAATTACGATTTGTCATTTTCCTTCACGTTTTCTTCTATTACTCGACAACCACCAAAGGTATTTAGATCATCGAATATGCAAATTAAAGACAAAAATATTACCTTTTAAATGAGCGTACTGAAAATAAAGTAACAGTCATATTTCGATATGAAAATTCATGAAAGTTGAACGCTTTTTCTTAGTAATTTGAACAAAATTGAGCGACGTGTATGTTAGGTTACATACACTAGGGACAAAATTTGAATTTTTTTGCGAAATTTTGTTCAAAAAAAAAGTAACACGACGCACACGAATTATATAATCCAACAGGAATCTCCAGTTTATGATTTTAAATTCCAAAGTTCTTAAAAGAATATTGAAATTTTGCGAAACTTTTTTTCACATTTTATTGTATATTCAGATACGGGCAAACATTACGCAACTCGTTAAAAAACAAGTGTTGTTTTCAGTATTTTCTAGTTTTCTTTTCATTACTCGAAAGTTATGTAATTTTTTACTTTGTTATTTTTGCGTAAGTTAATTAGAAAACCAGATAATTGAACAACTTTGTTTGTAAACTGCTATTAGAAAAAAAAAAGATCCTCAAAACATTGATAATATAGAAAGCGTTATCGTTATGCCTTGGAATTAGATAAAAGCAAGGATGCAAAATAGAAATACATACATTGAGAGAGGCAGGCAATTGCTTCACCTTGAACTGAATGTATTCATGTGCATTTATTATTAAAAACCTCACTTACAATCAATTGGAAACAGGTTGAAAATTACTATAAAAACTAAATTGTTTTATTTTACCTCGCAAATATTTACAAAAAAAAAAAACAAATATTTTCCACGTTAAATAAAATATTTTATATACCAGAATGATTAGCACAAATACAATTGCCATGTAACTGCCTCACACCTTATCAATGCTTCATAAATAAACATGATATGATACTGCAATCAAAAGCCGAATTATAAATTCCATAAAAATTCTAGAAAATAAATTCGAAAACTCAGTTATTTGACCTAAAACAAGCTGAATTTGAATATTCAATTAACTTCAATTTGATTTACTTTTGAAGAAAGTTCTAGTTGTTAACATAATCATTTGATGTTTCTCCTAAATTGTTTATTAAAGTTAGTAACAAAGCTATGTCTGTAATAATTTATTCCATCTTATTGAATAATAATTCAAGAGAAATACGTAGTTAAATTAATAGTAAATACAAGGCTTTATCCAATAAAATAATTGTCATTTTCGCAAACGGTTTCATTATTAATCTATATATTTGGTAATGATTACATAACTCACCGGAATATACAAAATTAATTTAAAGAGTTTAATTGGAATACCGGCAACACCAACGTACGATCTTCAGTAGACTGGAGCGAATACTGACGGCTCGTTCAATGTTATATTGTTGTTTTTAGATACGACGATGACTTGCAACGTGTCTGAGGACTAAAGGTCATGTGAATCGTTCATTGATGTTCGCTGAAATAGCCTATGGACGCTATGCAACACAAGGCGCATAGGTGAACAGAATACCTATGATAATGATGATTTAATGTGATAATTTAGTAATTTATAGCTAATTGATAAATTAGTTTCTTGTATTAATAAAAGTCTTGGTAAAATCATACCTGTGTGAACTATAAAAACGATATTGTGTTATTATTATTTTCATTTAAAATTCTTGTTTTCAGACGTTTCCATAGTCTTCAATACCGCAAAAATATAAGCCTATCACTGTCTTATATACAATAACATTTTGTACTGGGTCAAATGCAGCGATAACTGCATTATCTAACTAAACCAACTCCAAGAAAATAAGTGGAGAAATGCAAAGTAAATTTATTGATATTAGCTAATTAATTATGTTTTAACACTAATTAGATTCGACACGTTAAATTTTGAACTGTAATAATGACTATACAGAATATGTGTTTTATTTTTTTGTGAGAGAGATCTGATGATCAGGAGAAGAAAAAGTAAATAAACTCGACGAAAAAGTGAAAGTGTTTGAAATGATAACATTCGGAATCACCACTTTAACTTAATTATGTAATTGCAGATAAAATATATAAATACACGTATCAGAGTTATTTGAGTGCGAGAATGATAACCTTTCAGAAATGATGGGAAAGGTCTGAAGGAATTCCCTCTGTTATTAATTTATACACAAATTTGTTACGATCATCAGTTTATGATTATTCTTGAATTATTCTTGAATTACTTGAGAATCACGATTATCGTCGTTTCTCGATACTACTAAGTGCATGGAATCGTTTTTAAGGGTTCATTCGAAAGGTTTTCGATTCTTCTAGTTTTGAGTTGAAAAATGAAAAAAACTACGCTCGAGAAAGCAATGTTTTCACATTATATTGATTTTCATTATTTTACATATTTATATCCAAGGGAGTAAAATATGAAAGATTGTAATTGATAATAAATCATATTTATGTATAATATAAAGCTTATTAACAAATACAACAACAAAAACATAATTGGATTGAAAAATGAAATTAAAATGCTTAATTTTGATAACTTATAGTAGATGCACTGACCAAGCTACAATGCCGATAGTTAGCTCATTGGAAAGGTTATAGTTTTCTCATTAATCTGCGTATTTGATGGTTTAATTAGCACGAGTGGTAATTGAATAATTTAAAAAAACGTTAAGGTATTGCACCAAATTGAAAAATAATTAAATAATTGGTTATATTCATATATATTTGAAAATTTTAATTGAAAGTTCTAAAGAATACTTCTTTCGCTTTCGTTTGCTATAAAATACATTAGTTTTGGTCAATTAATAAGAAAGTTATTAAGCTTTAATGCGTTAGCGGTTTTCGCGAATCAAAACGCAAGTCCCTCCCCCTTAATTCTCGAAAATGCCAGAAAATTTCGATTTCTACCAGGAGACCAGGAGCAGCGAGGAGGTATCTGAGCTCCTGCCATCGGTCGTTCCTGATAATTCCGACAGATGTCTCTGCTTGTCGTAATTAAAACGTATATAACGCGAAAACTAATTAGCATTTATATAAATAGACTAAAGTAACAACATTACATTTGTTTAAGCAATATTCTGATATATTTATTTATTAAAATTAGAACGTTTTTAAGGAAATGGATTTCATGCAGCGCCAAAATGCCCGAACTTTAACCTTTGCTATATTGCTAACAGATGGCGCCAGCTGTCACAAAAAAATTGAATATTTATTATGCGCCTAAAGTGCAGGCCACCAAACATACATATATACTTTGATGAACAAATAGAAAAACAACGTCTTAGATAATAGCCTGTATTTTCGTAAACATAAGCTCCCAAAAGAATTTTAGACTTGGAAGTTGATCTTGAATATACACAGATTAAAATGAGCATGCATATACGTTGGTAGCTGGAATGATGTCTTCATAATTAATTAAGAAACTTTGATATTTCACAAATTACATCTGGCAAAATAACGTCTTCAAAAATGGCCTGTATTTTCGTAAAAATTAGCTCCCACAAGAATTTTAGATATGGATGTTGATCTTGAATATACGTAGATTCAAATGTGCGTAATTATAGTATTATAGCTGCTATAGCCTAGTCATAAATAATTAATAAACTTTTATAATTCACAAATGACAGATGGAAAAATAACGTCTTCGAATATGGCCTGTATTTTCATAAAAACTTGTTCCCAGAAGAATTGTGTATATGAATATTGATCTAGAATACACAGGGATAAAAATGAGCATAAATAGATGTTTGTAGCTACCATAGCTTCGTCACAATTAATTATCAAACTTTGGTATTTGACAGTGTGGAAAACATCGTCTTCGAAAATGGCCTGTATTGTCGTACGCACTTGCTGATAGAAAAATGTTGAACATGAATGTTGATCTAGAATATACAGAGATTAAAATGAGCGTATATATACGTTTGTAGCTACAATGGCGTCTTCATAATTAATTAACAAATTTTGGTATTTCACAAATGACAGCTGCCAAAATAACGTCTTAGAAATGGCCTGTATTTTCGTAAAAATTAGCTTACACGAGAATGTTAGAAATGAATATTGATCTTGAATATACGTAGATTCAAATGAGCATAAATATATGATTATAACTGCTATAGCGACTACATAATTAATTAACAAACTTTGTTATTTCGCAAATGATAACTGTCAAAATAACGTCTTCGGAAATGGCATGTATTTTTGTAAACACATGCTTCTAGAAGAATGTTTATGCTATCTTGAGTAGTTATCCTGAAAATAGCAAAAACATGCTATTTGAACTTCAATTTATGTATTTAATTCCGAAGACAAATCAAAGAATATTAATAAGTTGTTTTTTTTTTGATAATATATTATTAATTCCCGGTTTGGTTTCGTAAAACAAATAAAAGTAAACATAAAAAAAAAATAAAAGTACATGAATTCGAATACAGTACAATTAAATAACAAAAATAGCAAATTTCTCCAAAATATCACATACAAAATATATATATAATTTCATTTTTGTGGAAGGTTTTCTACATTAACACGTGATTATATTACAAATACATACAGTTACGATATATTGATATCTAAAGTACGAATACAAAAACTTTCAAAGATAATAATAATAATATTAACAACCCACAACAAAAATCCAAATGTAATTGTCACAAAGAGAAAATAAATAATTCTTTCCGGTTACTTGCGACAAAGAAGTAAAAAAATTAAAAAAATACTTATATATAAAAAAAAAATATACAATGACAATAATAATAATATCCTTGACGAACTAATCAGATTCTTCGTCTGCGTTCTCCTGCCTCGCGTGATTCATTATACTCCTCTCGATACGGGATTCCAACAGTGTTAAGCCTAGATACGTTTTCAGTACGGAACAATAGGGCAATGAGGATGCGAAGTCGGACAGCGACGGACGTCACCTTACCTGTGCGAGGTGACGTCCAATGTCTGCATTTGCTCGTACATGATGCTGGAGTTAGCCAGTTTCATGCACTCCTCCAGGGTGTTTATGAACGTGTTGCAAGTGGCTCCGAGTAATCTGGTGGCTTCATCCATCTTCTACAAATAAAATTTTAAAATTTGAACGTTCAAAGATCATTTGGGACTTACCAGAACCTCAGGGCCGTTCTCGCTGTTTATGGCCATCTTCACCGTGTGCACCTGTTGCATCAGAAGATCGCAGTATACACGCAGTTCTGACTTTTTCGATTTCAAAGCGCTTGGGAGAATTTCTTCTGAAATTAAAGAACAATTTAAATACTACTCGTAATTGTCATATGAAAGCTAATAAAATACTTACGACATTCTAGACTGCTTCGTCTAAAAGATTTGGCCGACTCGAACTGCGAAATCCATGATTGCCTCTCCAGCATCGTTGCTGCCTTTAAGTATATGTGCCTTTCTCCAGGTATTCCCAAATCTACTCTCGTCATGTCTGTTGTACTAGCTACAAAAAAATATATTTTCATTATTATCTCATAGTCTTTAGGTAATTACATATGAAAATCGGTAATCAAAATTAATTATTTACAAATTGTTTTCGCTTGAAATTTATCGAGTGATTTCATTGCTCCATTATCAGGTTAATATGAATTTTGAAATTCCCGCAAAGTAGTTTTAGATACGCCATCTAAAGGGTGCAACAAAAGTTTAATACCTTTTGGCTAGAGGTTCAGCAAAAACATCTTTTCCGCAAAAGTTAAGAACAAATATTCTTGTAAGTATAATTGCAATATTCTTATAGTTTAATATATGTGCAAAAGTTAACCGTATAGTTAAGCAATGAGTGCTGCGGAAAATACTTGTTGGGTGACCGAGAACAAAAAGAATGACTCATAATGACTCGTAAACGAATAACAAAAAAGTTCATATTCCGCTCGATTTGATTATTATTATAAAAGTGCAAAATTGCAAGAGGTATCGTAATTATAAAGTAAATAAACATTTGAGATTGAGATATGTAATATTGTCGTTTTGATATTGGAGTTTGTGTATTTTATTTAGGTGTCGGACAATGAGTATGAAACGGAATATTGCAATGCATACTTTATTTGTATATTGTTCTAGGGTTTCGAATTTGATAAACTGTAATTCGCATATAAGTAGCTATGTCCTACACGCAGATGTGGACACTCGTCGAAGAGTTGGTGTCACAAATAAAACGCGAAGTGGAAGAAACTGAAGAGTTTCAGATGCAAGTTGACGAAGAGGCGACGATGTCGGGCGGAAACGATATGAAGATCTGCACGTTCGAGGGGAACAAGACGTACATGGAGAACAGCGTCGTCGAGGTGGCTTTGATCATGAAGAACGGTTGCCCTTGCGGTAAAAGCTGCTACGAGGGCCTGGATCCGGCTTGGATCTACAAGCGTCGTCTTTACATCTCCGAGATGAAAGACAACGAACACGAGATCTTCACCATGGGCCTCATCAGCGGTTCTCTGATCCACGAACGCTCAACTATAAAGAACCAGAAGCGAAAGTACATCTACCAAGGTAGAGAAGTATGTTTCGGCTCATACTTATACTTCAACAACTGCACCCCGAGCTTCTTCAAATCCATCATGATCAAAATCAAGACTTACATCCCTTTGAAGAAACGTACGAAAGACAAGCAGGCTCCGATAATGCTGACCATAGACGTGATCTCACAATACGTATACAACTACGTGTTAATCAATTGCGCTGAAGATTTTGATAAGAAGAAACCGCTGCAAGTTTCTTTGGACAAGATGTACGCGGACTACGAGAATTACGTGAAACATGTTTGTCCCTATAGGAGCATTCCCATCATCAATTTCCAAATGGTCGTTAATCAAAGATTCAAAAACATCAAATTCATTACAGATGACGAAATCGGCAAAATAATTGGTTAATTCTCGAGTAAGAAAATCTTCAAGGTAAACATCAGTGCTAATCACTAAATAATACCAAAATAAACAGTATTGATATGTACATATTTTTAAGCATCTTTAAACGTTCATTACTATTATAATCTTATAAGATAACCCACATTCTTTATAAAAACTGCGAATTTATAGGAAATATACAAATTACAAAAATATATTGTTGTTGTTTTTTCTTAATAATAGAACAATGGTCAGATAACAAGCCCATTATCATCAAGTATTAAACATGTCTGATAATGAATACTAAAACAAAACAAAGTGTGTATGTATGTAATTTGCCTATAAAATATGACTCGACCAGCGACTGTTTACAAATTATCATATATACGCATTTCCCGAATCCATATGTACATGATTTTAAGGACGATTCATCGATTTTCTATACAGTTTTTTTCTGTTAGGATATCTATTTCATTTACCATTAATCTCGCAAGCCGATATCTTCATGGATCCCTTGCATCCTTGACTAACATCTTCCTTCGATTTGTAGTAGCTCAGGATACCGTTTTCGTAAACGAACCAGCGTGTCTGCCAGCCTGGAAAACGTGCACACTTTCTAATGATTTTTACCTACATCAAGTACAAACTCTTTGCTTACCGTTCCAGTAGTTCGTCCATTTCCACAGAGTACCTTCCATCCCTATATCATCCCCTTTCACCAGACAACACTGACAAACATCCAACTATACTTATATGTTTTGATGATCTGTCAGACTGACAGCTACACTACTCCCGCTGGTCGTCACTAAGTGTATAGGCAACTCTATATACTTCTTTGTATTAAGACGCAACAATAGAAAGTTACATAAACTAATTAAACATCCTATTAAATCTTTTATTTACGCTGCGAATAAGAATATTTTGTTTTCCGAACTATGAAATATACTTTAGATGAACTGTATTTTCTTAATATTAAGATGGTTGCATATGACATGACTGCATTTTAAGAATATTTTAAATTTACTTTTCAAAAATAATTTATTTTATTTATATACCTACACAAATCTTACGAAAATCAATAATTTTCTAATTATCTTCATTGATCTTCTGTCGTCTCCTAAGTAAACTTTTCCTAGCTGATAATAACCTAGTGCTAGATTCTCCGAGTCTGCTACCAACAGGGATAACATCTTCATCTTCCTTAGCTTCATCGTGATCAACGTTCTCCTCATCTTGTGTAACTTCGAGGATGGTTCCCTTCTTGCAAACCCTTTCTAGAACCATCATCAAGTGTTTCTCAAGTTTAGCCAAATCCTTGACCTCCTCGTAGCAAGTGTACTTGGCCCTCAATTGATCCTTCTCAGACTTTGCGAGCGTCGTTCTCAACAAGTGATTCAGAGACGCGTCAAGAACGTCTTCCCAATTCTGGAATTATCTCACATATTACAATTATCTCAACAATAGCACAAAAAAATAAATACTTGTCCTTCGTAATCCTCGACAATCGGGGCTAAAGCGTTTTCCAGTAAACCTCTATCATCGACGTCTTCCATTATTTGCACTAAAGTTAATATAAGATACAAAGCGCTCGAGAGATTCGTTTGGCTCCTCGATAAATCCATGGTTGTCTTCTCTAAATCTACAGTGGTTCGCAAAGTTTCGTTATAGGTATCATTCAGCAGCATATCCAAATTCGTTAGAGGCGTTGGATTCTTGTCTTTGAATTTCGAAATTAAACGCTTTTGAATCAATCTGAATTGGGCTCCCAGTTGAATTAGTTCATTCTAAAATCATTTATAAGTATCATATGAAATTAACTATAGGTAGATGTTATTACTTGCAAGAAATTCACTTTCCTTCTGTACTCGAAATGCTCGTTAATGTATTGGACTAGTTGAGTGAGCGGCAGAGAGGAGTTGAATGTAATTTTGAAGGTCTTATTGTTGGCAAAGTATTTTTGCAAACGTCTTATCAACTCTTGTGTGCACAAGTTCAACGATGCCAAAGAATCGGACTGCAATCTGTAACGTTGCGAGGACTTTGCCAAAAGTATTGTAACAGGTGAACCTTCGTTGGATACATTCGCAAAGCACACCGCGTTACTGCTCAGAGTCAAAGCGTTTTCTCCGATGAATTCTGAAAAGAATATAAATTAATAATTACAGGTGTTTTTTTATTACAATGTAATACCTGGAAATAGAGTGGAGAGTGGAATTGAATTTTCGTTGATGTTTAAAGTTATTTTCAGGTTGTTCTCTTTCATCGGAGGATTCGTTTTCAGTACTAAATTCAATGGTAGAACAGACGTCTTCTTAAAGATCTTAGGGACGCCTATGCTGGAAATGCAAGTGGCTATGGTTGTAACTTGAATGGAAGCGATTTCTGCTTCTTCGTCCATATGCACTTGACATTGGAAAGACGTGCCTTCGCTCAAGTTTGCGAAAAAAGCCGATTGAGGATGGACTTTCAACGGTTTGTGAACGTGAACGCACAGATTGATTTCTTCGAAGATCGCCCTCGGCGATAAAACCACGGTTACCGTGCACATCATAGCATAATCGTTCTCACGATGGGCGGATTTGAAAACGCTCTCTTCCAGATGAGGATTCACGTTCAACTCTAGCCCTAATTCGTGCTCATTTTTGTTACTCAATTTCAGATCTGCAAAAAGTATTTTTTTTTCACTTAAACTTTCTCTTCTCGTATCGCAGTATACTAGCCGTTGCTGAACCTCGTTCGGATCACTTTGCTGAGAGTGGCCATCTCCATTTCAGCTTGCTCATAATCCAGTTCTTGGTTGATCAAAGGAGGTGCGGAAAATAGACTCGGTTGTGTTCCTAAATAGGCGCAGCTCAGTTCACCGGATTCCGTCAAAGTTACTATAGATCCACGTAAATTCTTGAAATTCGCTCTACCGATAGATATTGGAGAGTTTGGTAACTGCGCCGACCATCTAAGCATTGTGTTCTGGTAAAGTAGAAGAGAATTGGTTTCGGAAACAACCAAAGTCATCAATTTGTTGTCAGCTTAAATAAACGCAAGTTTAAACCCTAAAATTTCATAACACTCAATTAACTTACATAATAAATATGTAGTGAAGCACATAGGCGAATATTCTAAACGCTTCATGAACTTCAGTTTTCCACTATCGCTTAGACACACAACGTTTCTTTCTCCAAGAATAACAACGAAACCTTCTTTAGATAATTCACCGAATTGGTATTGGATATCCACCACGTCTTCGTTTAATCCAAAACTCCAATCCGGTTGGAACTTTAAACCGGATATATCGGATTCTTGGCTATTCTGACCAATTGCTGATAATGTCTTATAACTGAAACATGATTTAATTCAAAATATTTTACAAATGAAGCTAAGAGTTATAACCTAAAACTTTCAATTTTCCAATTGGTTCCAGCCATCAAGAAACTGTCCGTGCGTTTCGAGTAGACGAAGGGTCCAGGCAGCAAGAAATTGGGAAGAAAACAACAGAAGACGAAGGTTTCTTGTTCGAAAAGTGAAAGCATTCCATCTAGAGATTGGACTGCGATGAAATCGCGGTTTTCGGAGCCCCCAAAACCGCCGATTATGAAATTAGCTGCAGCTCTTCGTAACTTATGCTCGTAAAGTAAATTGATCATGTTTTGGTTACCTAAAGTGATATCAATTTATAAATTTGCAGATATTATTAATAATTTTCTACCGTGTTCAACAGCTCCATCCTTGGTGGTTAAACTGTAAACAGCGAAACTCCTCACGTGCAGAATTGCAATCTGAACTTGATTCGATCCACTAAAAACAACAGATTATTGTTTAAGTTAGTAATAAAATACTAGTACTTACGAAACCAATTTTCCAACTCCTATTTGAAGAATTGGGAAATTTAAGTTTTTCTCTATAATAAGATCATTAGCTTTGTAAGGGCTCAACACGTTATTTTCGTTTAAATCCGTGGATGGTTTGTAGATCTTCAAAAGGCCGGAATGGCTCCCGATGAGCACGAAGTCACTGTCACCATTCAACCTGCTGATCTTCAAAGAGCTTTGATCAAATTCTTCTTCGGTATCATCGGTAACCGACCAAAATTCACGTGTTTTGAATAAAGACATTGCTTCAACTATGAATTGGAACTCTGTGCATGCACGAGCGTTAGGGAAAAGTATCGATTGAAGTACAATGTAAACATAGCGGAGTTAATCAATAAAGTTTACTTTAGTTACAAGTCTCGAAGTTAAAACAATACCAAAAACAATTAATTTGGAAGGTTTAGAAATAAATAAATAATAGTTATAAAAAAAAGTATAATTAGACAAAAATATGTTTGTGTTTATATAAAAATAGTAAATTATTACAGTCTATTCAATTACATCATAATGTTAATAATTTATAGTACAGTCTGTTTTTTTTTTATTATATTAGGAAGAAGTCGGGTCCGATCCAGCTGCCGCACGTTGGGAAATTCGCCGGAGTATCCGGAATGTCTTCGCGTTTTCCCACGTGGAAAATCACGTCCATTCCACGCGTCCATCGGTTAGAATTCTCGTCGCGCAGCATCCAAAAGCCTGCATCGTTAAGAGATAACTTGAAGATTTGCAAAAGTAATATTAAAAAAAAACAATAATTACCTGGATTGTCTGCGACGAATCTCAGCGCTACGACGCCGTTCTCCGGGACGCGAATCGTATCCTTCTCAATAGGAGAAACGTAATTCCTTTTGAACAGAGATCCTTTGGCATCGAGCTCTTTGACTTCCTCCAACGAGAGCGGCCTCTTGAACGTTCTGGATGCGAGCACGTAGAAGCTGTATCCATGCAAATGGAACACGCTTTCAATGGGATCGGCTCCTGCAAGAATAGAAACGTTCCAGTTTTCTATTTTTTTTTATTATGTGAGTATTTCAATATACCTCTGCTTATTAGAACCAGTTCGACGGTGGATCCGAGCGGCACGCTCTCAACGTGAACGCATTCGCAGATTTCCTGCGATTTGCATCTCTTTGGCATCTGCTCGGTGCTGCATATGGAATCCGTCTGGACGTCTTCGTATTGGGTCAGCAGAGGGGATGGTGGATACGTGAACGTGATGTTTCCCATGCGATAGATCTTCTCGAAATCTGTGGGAGAGTATGAGTATAAAAGAAAACCGATTTACGGTTTGGAAAGTTGCGGATGGGCGTAAAGCAAATCTTGATAAGCTTATACCTCAAGATCCTCTATTTATTTTGGATTTCACTAAATACATATCATTCCGAGATATCCGCATGTTTGTAATTAAACTAAGATGATTTCCTTCGTACAATCACTTTGATTCAACATCTTCATTAAACAAATTTGCCTTTCTAGAGGAAATCTCAATTTCTCCACTAAATAATTACAGTTTCCGCATAAGTTATGCCTCCTCTTTCAGTTAACATACAAATAAATGTACTTTCCACTAACGTAAAATTAGAGCTATTTTCTATAACATAAAGCTAATTTAGGTCAATCTTCACTGATGTTTAGATTTAGAGTAATCATTATTACAAATGCAAAAAGTGATATTGTAATATATCAGGTAATAAGCATTGTAATGTTGAATAATGAATCCGGAGAAAGTGAATTGCATATAATAAATCGCATTTGATCTCATGAAGGTCTACATTTCAATGGAAACTAGCACATCTATAATCTATTAAATTCTTAAGCCAGGAAAACTACTTATTATTAATACATATCTTCAACTATAATCGAGTTCTATAGTTAATACAATTTATCAGAAATTGAGAACAAATTAATTCGTGTTTCTTAGTGAACAAATAATACATGTTTAAAACGATTGGGAAAACTGTGAAAGAGTATTTTTTTTTAAGGTTTATAAGAAAGATCAATTAACTAAAGAAAATGCAATAAATTGTTATTGAATAAGACGATTTACTGTAAATGATTTCCGGTGAATTGCGGAATATTGAAACTTTCTCCTGTGCAAGAGAATGAGAATGAATAGAGACTCACCTTTTTGCGACTCAAGAAGTGCATAATCGAACGGAAGGTAGATGGTTTTATCCGCGTCGTGCCTAAGCACTTTGGGTAACTTTTTCACTGCCTGCACGTCGTTCAAGCACACTTGACCTATCCGGCTTTCACACAGCCCAGTCGTGAATCCTCGCATCTCCATTCCAACATCCGATTCGTCTTCTCTATGATAAAAGCCTTCATCATTGTACCGCAAAAATGCTTCGACTGTGGAAGTGCAATGTCCCTCAGCTTTGATCTTGTAACGACCCGCACTCTTCGAAGCTTTAATAACGAAATCTAGTCTCTCTCCTTTGGTTAAGGTAAAAGATTTAACCTCGTTCGGATGAATGGGTGTACCATCTAATGAGATGATCTTCATAAGATGATCCTCGATGGATACAGTCACAGGGCAGATGTTGATGCCACCTCCGAAAGCCACCCTAAACCTATAGCGTTTCCCACGTTTCACTTTAAACTCTTCATCTGAAGATTTACCATTAACTAATAGTTTTCTCGAGTTCGTGCTTAAATCTTGAGTTTGAGAGATCACGATCAGATGGGATTTGTCGTCAAAGTCGTACAGCTTCCTCTGCTTATCGAGTTTCGCTGCTTTTCTCACCACCAAAGCTCCGAAGATGCCTTGTGCCAATTCGGATCTAGCGTGCGCGTGCCATAGATGTGTACCAGCTGATGCAGCTCTGAATCTGTACTGAAACGTGGTGTAACTGTTGATGGGACATTGGGTGACCATAGGAACTCCATCCATGAAAGGAGATTCCGTCTGCTTCTGACCGCGCCAATGGATTGAGATCGCATTTCCAGGCAATCTGTTCACTACATCAACTATTAACACGTCGTTCTCGCAGACGTGGATCGATGGACCATGGACTAAATTATTCGCTAAAGAAAAGCCGTATTGGGTGTCTTTAGGCCAATCATCACAATCAGTTTTGTTCAGGCAATTACTAGAAAATAACGTTAATATTGTTCGTTTTAATTAAATTATCTCATTACCTTTTGGATGATTTGTAAGAGTCTATGTTCAGCTTCACGCGACAAATCATCGGCCAATCCAGTTCATGGCAAGGACGATCACAGCTTTTGAAGAACTGATCTGAAATTAAGAGAAGATAAATTCACCTTTTCGATGTTGTGATTAATTCCATTTGTTATTGAACAAACTTAGCTTAATCTTTAAATGAAATGTAGAGTAAAGCATACTAACATAATTCTATATTATAAATCTGTATAAAAATAAAAAGGAATGCAGTGTAATTGATTTATTTTCAATTTAGTTCGAGCGTCTTGAAGCGAGAAAGTTTAATGTACAAGAGATACACGCAGAGAGTGAGAAAGACCAGTCATGAATATGTAGGATATATATGTATATATAATAAATGTGCGAGTAATAAGTTTCCCAGAGAAAGTTGCTCATTGTTTCCTAATATTATTAATTACCGTTCGTAAACTTCACAGCTTAAGTGCACGAAGTTGTTCGGCTAAAGACATGGGTTGGAAAATTTAATCGAAAACCCACATCCACTTTACTTAACAACGCAGACACAGCCAATGTATGTCTATTAAATAAATTAAGTTAATTGACATTTTACATTAAACTTTGCTGCATTTCAATAAGACATAATTTCGTAATTTCCTTTCATACTTTAACAAATTGGAATTTGTTGCAAAATAAAACTTCTTGAGATTTACAAATATTTTATGCAATCCAAGACTATTTTTAATGCACACACAATTGCGTAACTGTTAAGCAAACTCGCTAAGTAATGCTGTCAATAACATCTGCAGCAATCGAGAGTGAAATCTGTCGAATATAACAGAAGTTGCGTAAGAATGGTCGGAAACCGGTTTTAATAATCGATTTCGTTTCCTGCTTCCGACTTTTATTTGCTCATCTTTCCATTAAATAATCATCTTTTAATGGTTTCAGATGAGAGAGAGAAGAAGCTAAAAAAGAAAATAATTTCTCTCTGCGGACAACTTTCACTGATCCGAGGCTGCAATCACTATCTCTTTTATGCGTTGCTTTTAAGAGACGACCTTTTTTTATGGTTCAACCGTTTCCTCGTCTGTACTTTTTGGAGACTCGCTGTTTTCCCGAATCCCATAAATCTTCGTTAAAACAAGGACTTTAATGCTAATCTGACGTAATTAAAATGATTTCATCCGGTTTAATTCGAATGTAATTGCATTAGTTTAACGACACATGCAAATGTTACATTTGATTAGAAGATACTTAATTTATATTATAATTTATAACCTTTTCAAAATTTACTACTTTAAAAGGATTAATTTCTTAGATAATTCTATTAAAAATCTTAATTAAAAGTTGTTGAATTGTAACAAAGTTATGGAATTGTTTCAAAGTTTCCTGATTTACCAGTTGTTATAAGACATAGATCAAATAAGTTTAGATAAGTTTTATTTATTAATTGATATATAACTTAAGTCTATATACTTAAATATGAGTGGATTTTAAATTGATGATGATTTCCTATACCAGAAATGTTCATTACATAAATTGCATTGTTTTCTAATTACTTTGTGCCGGTTTTATGTTGCTGAATTGTGTAACATTTGCAATTATATCCATGGATGTTCCTATAATTAAAATTGCATTACAAGGCAAACTTTGCATTACAAACATTATCGTGAAATTACATGCAGTAGCGTAACACAATTTCATGTTTTCCGCATTCGAAACGAACCACAAGAGATGTTAACTAATTTTTTTTTAAGTACAAGGATAATGGAAAATACATAGACTACGTAAAGGACATACACAAAACATGTGTTTTTACTTCCTAAATAAATTTTACTCCTTTTTATTTATCAAGATCAAATTCAAGGATTAACAGTTTTGAAAACCTTAATGAAATTATTTAATTTTTCTTTGATGTTAATTCTTTATTGTTATTCAATTTCTAAGAAAGATTCGAAGATTCCTTAAGTATTTAATTACAAGTTGATTAACAAGTTTCAATTATAAAGCATTTCCAAAGCATATTGTATTGTTGCTGTAAATATTTTACTAAATAAAGTATAAAAAAAATATTACAAAATTTTAAGTTTTCATTATTTCTTTTAAATGTATCAATTAATAATTGTTACGCCACTGTTTAAATTCATAATTGCATCAATTTGAACGATTCTACAAAGAACATAGATAATTATTGTTAAAACTTGTTTGAGAATCAACTAAATTGTACAATTTCACTCACCACGTTTATAATAGTTTGCTTTAGAAACTCGTTTGTAAATCATGCAATAAAATACATTACATTATTTGGGAATGTTTAAATGTAATAATATACATATATTAGAATGCTAAATAGTTCGTTTATGTAACTCAAATTATTCAAGTTTTTTTTTGTTCTCAATTTTTGTATTTGGAAAACTTGTATAACTAAAGTCTTGTAATTAACTTAAAGGTTCATTTTATTTTGGTTACTAATTAATTGTTTACCTGGCATAGGCGATAAATACAAAATAGTAACAACAGCTGCAACTAATCCCAAAACTATGGAAGTCCTTAATAAAAAACTTTCGGCTGCGTACATAATTAAATCCCAAATATAACACAGAAGAAAAAACAAGAACAACAGTAGCACTTCACGATTCAATTACATTTTACATTTACATCAAAGTTCTTTGTTCTAATTGTATATGATTTTGATTCGGAGGTGAACGCAAACCGGTCGACCTTTGGTGTCACGACTTCCGCGATTTCAAAACACGCCTGAGGTCAATTATTTTTGACGATGTTTCTTGCGTAGACAATGAGCACCGACTGATGGATTCGAGAAATTCTTGGTACACACACCTGAGGAAAAAAAGAAATGCGTTCCCACTGCTGCAGATTTGAGTCTTTTTCTTCCTTCCTTTCTTTCTTACAAAGTTTTGCAGTGGAGGTATATAACACATCGGCCGGCGTCGCGAGTGAAAGTTTTTCGCTACACTCACCAATACCGCATTATGGTCACGATTTTCCTCGACAAATTTATATAGTTTTCCGTCGAGCCGCGTGCATGATTTATTGGAGTTTTTCCGGATAATACATAAATTTCCTTTAAACTTTTCAAGCTTTAATATGGACTACAAACATTAATATTTAATATCTGTATCTTCCATATATTTCATAGATATTTGTATTTTATGATCCACACACATAAATTTATTACTTTCGAAGGAATCATCAATTATTAAGCAAAAATTTCAGGTGAAAATATCAATAATTTAAGAAAAAAATCAAATAAATTACTTATTTACAATTATTTAGAAGTTTACAACCTTTACTTATTAGTAACTGATTGATGTACTTTCAGTTGCATAATTTTTTGTTATATAAATGTTATTGCAAGTCAAAAGAAACAAATACTTGTAAAATTGAACTAAAAGTTAAATTAATGAAATAGTGTAAAGATTGTAACAGGAATTAATTGAATATTATAACGTTTAAAATATGTCTCCGCCGTTTTCTATAAACAATCTCCCGATGTATTTAAGAAAACCGTAACATGGTTTACTTCTGATTTCGATGTGCGATTTAACATAATTATCGATTGGAACTTTTCTTCGACCGATTTCTAAGAGGTTTACCGCAATGATCCAATAACATTTCGTCGCGCAAATTAAAACTTACTCGCACATTTTTCTTCGCCCGTCTCATTCTACTTGCTTTCTCAGTGCACTTAGAAAGTGAACAATAAAAAAAATCCTCCTCGTATGCACACATCTTGGACATATTCATTCATTAATTGGAATTACTTTCGGAATATTCCGTCTCATTAACGGACGTTTCACATGACACTGCAAAGTGGTTCATTCTGATTCCTCATTTCCATGGTAAATTTACGAATTTTCATATGATAATTAAGGTGCAAATTCTTCTTCTAGCATCTACTGCTTTTTCGAGCATTTTTTAAACATTTGAACACGAATTACAGCCAAACGGCTAAAACAACGTAATATATCGATACTTGCTAGATTCCCCAAACACTTCAGCTTTCATATGCATCTATTGGTATTCATTCTATCTATTATAGTTTTCGAG
>NW_017098122.1:0-2250 GCF_001412225.1 Nicrophorus vespilloides
TTGCCCGTAGATCAGAGTATCCGCAAAATCCTCTGGATCTTGTAGAGATTGCGACCTCACCGAAAATCCCTTCTGTATTCCTGCCGTCCCTTCGCAAAATGCGTAATACGTGTGTGTATAAATGTGGACAACAATAAATCCTGTGCGCCAAAATAAAAGCCTACCCGCATTCCACCCAACACTGCACAACATGCCGGGGGATGAAGCAGACCAACTCCCCCCATTCATGCCAGTGTTGTTTGGGGGGCGAAAGCCTCATGGCAGCATTAAAAATTGAAGTGGATTCATATGCAAAGCGCCTCCATTCTATTCAACCGGTGCCTGCCAGATTAAATTATTTATAATGAAGTGTCGGAGCGGGGGGATGGGGGGTGGATTTTCGGAAATGTCACCCCCTTAAAAAACACGTCCCACTATACAAACATCCACCTGTATATGCGTGAAGGCAGAGAGTGGAGAGACATAATCACGTCCGTACGCAAATTGCGATAAATACTGTTCTAAAACTGTTGTTGTTCGTAATTTATTTCCGTCGAATTAGGTTAAGGACTGAAGTGAAAATGAAACGGCTACAGTTACTAACAGAGTGGAAATAAAGTTATGTAATTAGTTTTTTTTGTTGTTGTTGGTTTTAATGTTCCTGCGGCTGAAATATGACGCGTTTATAACTTTTTTTTTACTAATTTAACTTCCTTTCATTATTTCCATTAAATCCATCCATTAATTTCCTTAAAGTAACAGAAATTTTAAACATTTTCTAATTATCAAAACAAGTCTTGTATAATCAAAATTGATAATGTTATGTATTTTTTCTTTAATAAATTGAATACTTGGGAAAAACTGAAAAATGTACTTAAATCGTATTGACAATGTACTAAAATTATGTGGATTTTTGTCTTAATAAATTTAATATTTGGGAAAAAACTATAGTATTTACTTTCTAATTTTATGTCAATTTATGTATAATTTCTAATTTTATGTAATTTTGTATTAATAAACTAAATATTAGAAATAAATAACTACAGTATTTGCTAAGATCATGTTGATATGAAAATTTTATGTAATTTTCTGTTAATAACTACAGTAAATACTATTGATAAAGTATGAAAATTATGTAGATTTTTTTCTTAATAAATTATATATTTGGGAAAAACTGTAGTATTTATTTTGTAATTTTATTTTATTTGAATTGTAATTTTTTGTTAATTAAATATAAATTAGAAAAATCTACAATATTTATTAATAAAATGTTAAGATGAAAAAATGATGTAATTTTGTGTCAATAAGATAAAAAAACATAGAAAAAAAAACTACTACATTTGCTAAGATCATCTTGATATTAAATTAAGAAAAATGATAAGATTGTGACTGATTTAAAATTGTATAAACTGAAATATTTACAAAGATTATTGTGAAAAATGATGAAGAAATGTAACAAAAAATGTACGTATAAAAATTGCGATGAAGACTGTTTCAAAACTGTTGTTCTTCATAATTTATTTCCGTCGAATTAGGTTAAGGACTGAAGTGAAAATGAAACGGCTACAGTTACTAACAGAGTGGAAATAAAGTTATGTAATTAGTTTTTTTTTTGTTGTTGTTGGTTTTAATGTTTCTGCGGCTGAAATATGACGCGTTTTTTACTAATTTAACTTCCTTCATTATTTCCATTAAACCCATCCATTAATTTCCTTGAAGTAACAGAAATTTTAATCATTTTCGAATTGCTAATTCTGCAAAATATTGTATAATTATCAAAACAAGTCTTGTATAATCAATATTGATAATGTCATGTATTTTATCCTTAATAAATTGAATACTTGGGAAAAACTGTAAAATTTACTTAAATCGTATTGACAATGTACGAAAATTATGTGGATTTTTGTCTTAATAAATTGTATATTTGGGAAAAACTATAGTATTTACTTTCTAATTTTATGTCAATTTATGTGTAATTTTGTATTAATAAACTAAATATTAGAAATAAATAACTACAGTATTTGCTAAGATCATGTTGATATGAAAATTTTATGTAATTTTCTGTTAATAACTACTGTAAATACTATTGATAATGTATGAAAATTATGTGGATTTTTGTCTTAATAAATTGTATATTTGGAAAAAAACTATAGTATTTACTTTCTAATTTTATGTCAATTTATGTGTAATTTTGTATTAATAAACTAAATATTAGAAATAAATAACTACAGTATTTGCTAAGATCATGTTGATATGAAAATTTTATGTAAT
>NW_017098123.1:0-20292 GCF_001412225.1 Nicrophorus vespilloides
AGCTTGTCAAAAGTTTAATCAACAAATATTGAATGGTCGAGAAAATGTAGTGTCTTTACATTTTTGGATATTTCTCGGAAACTATAAGAGATATTTTAAATATTGAATAAATATTCTAAATTCATGAAACAATCAATGTAAATTTTAAATAAACGTTATTTTTTGAATTAATTTGCATTTACATATTTATAAAAAAAAAAGTTACATGAAAATAGTAACAAATAGTAATAGACGAACTAAATAGAATTCTTAAATTGGAACAAACAAAAATTAATTGAAAACTTTCCCCCTTCAGGTTTTGGAAACATGATGTTGCTTCATGTTTGATACAATTACTTTAAAATTGGGACTTTTTGATGTAAGAGCAATTTGAATACAGTCTTCGGCGTTTAATCGATTTCTGTTTTTCGTTTTTATGTTCATTAGAGGTGGAAAAGCCTTGTTCACAAAATTAAGTTGTTGCAAATGTCAGCAATTTTTTTTACCGCCTTCTCATCTGCAATTTTGAAAGATTTTACAGTCTTTGACCACCAAAAAGACGACAAGATTTGCTTTGGTCTCAAATTGAATACAGTATTGGATAGAAGTTCAAGAATTGCCTCTGCCAAACCTTGAAGTTCTTCTGGTATGTTAGTAATTTCACATTTAAAAGGATCTACAACCCAATTCACAGTTTGTACATCAAGATCTGGAAAGTAGTCAGAGAACCGCTCTCTGAGTTTGGTAAGATGAAATTAGAAAAATTTCCCTATTACCCCAAAAAAAAAATCATTTTTACCCCATTTTGGGTAATTTACAGGTGGTTTTCGAAAATCGTTTATATTGCTTGGATATTCAACAAATTTCTCAAATTAAACTAGAAATGATAATGTAGAAAAAAAAAATCGTATTCAATTGTTTGCTAATTACAATTATGGATGTTGGTAGCATTGGAACAAATTCGACGAAAAAGGGTGGATGCAAATTTAGAGTCTTCTTTTCGAGAGAGAGAGAGGGTAGACGGTGCTGAGGGAGGTGGTGTGCAGAAGAGGGTGCATTTTTTTTTTAATGTGTGTGTGTGTGCCGTTTTGACAGCGCCTCACTGCAATTGTGCGGAGAGTATAAGAAGCGTTATTGATCGCATTTTTTGATCCCCAAACCTCTCCTCCTCCACCACCGCCGTCACCCTCCTTCGAACACCGAAACCCTCCTAAAACACCAACCCCCCAACCCGCCCATCCCCACTACTTCTTCATCAGTTTCCTGCTAAATGCACCAAAACGTTGCAACTAATTGCATGCGCTCTACCTTAAAATACTTGAATAAATGAAAAAAACATGCGTACCAACTACTTTTTCTGAATAGTCATCAACATACATATCCAAAACAAAAAACCACCCCAATCCTAACGTGCACACACAAACACACACAATACCAACTTAACAAGAAAATAAGCGCATGCAAAGCGAGTGAGAGAGAATTAAATAAAATTACGTAAATCCTAGAGTGCGTTTCGCATGCAAAAACAAAACACGTGGCACTTGTTCACTGAAATTAGAGTCTTAATCACCACTAATTACTACACTCTAAATGCGTAAATCATTATTATGATTATCATTATTATCATTATTATTATTATTATAATAATAATACGTGAATGTGAAAAATGGCGATTAATTAATCGAGATTTCGCCTCGTCGATTCCATTCAGACGTACCGGTACGTCCGTAATTGCTGAATAGGTCGATCCACGTTATTATACGGAGAGAGAGAGAATTTCGTAATCGCAATTAGTATTTAGAAGTGTAAAGAGTCGTAAAACCAAATCTGAAAAATTCATAGAATTTTGTTGAATATTAATTTAACTATGTTTAAAAGTTTAAAAAAATGTCTTATTTTTGTTAATTAGTAAAGGATATTCAGATTTGGTCACTAACGAAGAAATTAACGATGGGCGAGCGAAGCGAGTCCTGAGAACAATTGAAGTAAGAGTGTAATCATACTTCAGTTGTTTTCAGGACTCACTTCGTTCGCCCATCAAAAATAAAGGATGTTTAAATTTGGTCACTAACGAAGAAATTAACGATTCGTTAATTAATTACAAAATATGTATATAGTTTATACTTTTTTAAATTGAAGAGAAGAAGTCGACGATGAAAGAAAGTTAAATATTATTTCAGTAAGCTTCAATTGTTTTCAGGACTTATTTCATCAAAGGAATAAATAAAATTTTGTCACTAACGAAGAATTTAACGATTTGTTAAGTAACTACAGAATCTGTATAGAATTAATAATTTTCATATGTAAACAATGGAAGACAACGATGGGCGAGCGAAGCGAGTCCTGAGAACAAATGAAGTCAGTATGTTACTTCAAACTTCAATTGTTTTCAGGACTCACTTCGTTCGCCCATCAAAAAAAAGGGATAGTAAAATTTGGTCACTAAAGAAAGGATTCAACGATTCATTAAATAACTACAAAATAGGTATAAAGTTTACAATTTTCCAATGTAACCATCAGAAAACAACGATGGGCGAGCGAAGCGAGTCCTGAGAACAATTGAAGTAAGTATGTTTCTTCAAATTTCAACTGTTTTCAAGACTCACTTCGTTCGCCCATCCAAACAAAGGATATTTAAATTTGGTCATTAACGAAGAAATTAACGATTCGTTAATTAACTACAAAATATATATAAATTACAATTTTCCAATGTAAAAAGCAGAAATTAACGATGGGCTAGCGAAGCGAGTCCTGAGAACAATTGAAGTTAGTATGTTTCTTCAAACTTCAATTGTTTTCATGATAAATAAAATGATAATATTTTTGTTGAATTCAAGTGAAACGAAATCTATTCAACAATTGGTTAAGTTCTTGTGCGTTTGTTGCGGACGGTAGAAGCAAAAGAGAGAGACTCGGACAACGCGTCGAAGAATGGGCGAGGTCAGAAACGGAAATTTTCGGGCGAGCGCTCGTGTAATAATTGCAAAACCGCAAAGGCGAAAGGACGGATGGCGGAACGAAGGCACGAGAAGAGGGAGACTCTTGAAGCAAGGTCAAAAATTGGTGTTGAAGATTTCGTGCATGCTTCGTTTTTGTTAAGATATAGAGATAGAGAGAGAAAGAAGGAAAATTGCAAGAAGAAGAAGAAGCGGATGGATGATGATGATGATGATGAATTCGGGGTAGGGATGGATTACGATGCGCTCGCGAAAATAAAAAAAAAACAAAATATGTATGCGGAGGGGTAAAAAAAATGGGAGCAGAAAAACAAACGAATTAAACAGAGACGGTCAATATTTTAACCTATGAAATTAATGCGTTAGAGAGAGAGGGGAAACGAGACAGTTTGATGGTGGTGGTGGAGGGGAGAGAAGGAACGTGTGTGTGTGAGAGAGAGACAGAGAGAGAGTTGGAAGGAGGGAGGTGGATGGATGGATGGGTGGAGGAGACGCGCGCGCGACTTCGTTTTTCGTGGAAACAAAGAAAGGATGATGATAAAAGTTTTGGAAAATTGTTGGGAGAGAAAGAAGGAAGGAAAGATGTGGTGGATGGTGGATGGAAAGAGAGAAGGCGACGCGACGCCGAGCGTCCTGTATCTCCATGGTCACGTGTTTGTCGGGAGAGGCGACGACGACGTCCTCTCTCTCCTCTCGCTGCGGCGGTGTGCGACGGTCTCGTCGTCGTCGTCGTCGAAGGTGGTAGAGGTGGTGGATGAGGAGTAGAAGGAGGAGTAGGAAGAGGTGATGGTGGTGGGGGGCGGCGGCAGTAGCAGAAACATCGACGGTGGCGGTGGTGGTGGAGGCAGTGGCGGTGGTGGAAGAGGTGGTGGAAGAGGAGGTGGAGGAGAGGAAATGCAAGTGCATCTAAGCGCCGAGTGGCGTCGTACTTGTTGCGTCACTCTGTGACGTTGCAACACACAGAGTAGCGACTGTCAATTCATTGAGCTTTTGTAGGTAGCAAAAATTAGGTATGAAACGACTCTCTCGCACATACACTCCAACCAACCAACCAACACACGCACGCACTCGTACACACACACTCACTCATACAAACACATAACAACTGCGAGAATCTCGAGGTTTTCGCTCACTTCGGACACCTAGTTTTAGTCGTTACCACATACTCACACAAGACCCAATTATCCACCAAAAAAACAAAAAAACACAACACTTCAAACAACATAAACAAAAAAAAAACAAAAGGTATCAAATTAACAAAACAAAAAAAAATCCAATAACCACTCGATTTTAATTAATTAATTAATTATTTTTTGTTTTGTTTATTACAGACACTAAGGGATTTTTTGGAGCGACGATAACAACACCTGAGGATGGCGGAAAGTGAAAAGTTTTGAGTGCAAACAACAACAACAACAAGAAGATGCGACGACGCGCCGGGGATTATTAACAAATTTAAAACAAAAGTTATTTTATTCTGCGAATGTGATAAAATTAATTTAATGAATTAATTCAAGTGCAAACGAACTTTACGAAACATAAAACAAAAAAAATCAAGTGCGCGTAAACAACAACAACAACAACAACAAGAGAGAGAACAAAATCCGAATCGAACAAGTGATGATGAAGTGCGTCCGAATTTAATTCTTTTAATCAACACTAAATTTCCAAGTTTTTCTTTTCTTTCTTCGATAATAAATAAATAAGTGCGTCGACGTGTGTGCAATTTTATACGATTTTCATCTTCGTCTCTTAATCAAATTACAATTAAATAATTTAATAAACACACACACTCAGAATACATATTATATATTGAAAGAAGTTTGTGTATGTTTGTATATATATAAAGGAAAGAAAAGAAAGAAAAAAAAGGGGAAACAAATCAGAGAGGTGTGTGTGTGTGATATGCACGAAACTGAGGAGCTGAGATGGGAAAACGAAACGGAGTCGTGAATCGCGAACGAAGCGACGCTCGCAGTTTAGCAAACCTTACGCCTCGAAAAAATGGCGGACTGTTCCTATTCGCGATGCATCCAACAGAGAAGAAACATTAGAAGGGAACTGCAACGATGGACAAAAAATATGGTGTACATAGTCGGTGAGTCTAACCTCTACTCTACTCTTAACACATTACAACATTTATATCATATTATCTGTGAAACTGCAACTGTTTCATTCACCAAAAGATAACAATAACAACAACAACAACAACAAAACTAGATTTAAGTTTCATCTAAATGAAGAAATTTAACTTGCATTAAAAGTAATCAAACAATTATATCGAACAACAACAACATCAAAAATTTCCTTTAAATTTAATTGCGTTTCAAAAAAAAAGATTCCATTAATTAATGATGTCTCAAATTAAATTAAATTAAAAAAAAAAAACAACAACACGGACAACATTAAACGTGAAACAACAACGTCTTATCTACATATTACTCAATTTCATTTAAATTTAGATTCGTACAAAACAAAAAAAAGTTTGAAAAGAAAACTTCGAAAACGTTATTATTTCTTAAATAAAGCCACAACATTCATTTTGAACAACAACATTCACTAAAAGATAACAACAACAACGACAAAAAAACTACATTTAGTTTCATCTAAATGAAGAAAATAACATCAAAAATTTCCTTTAAATTTAATTGCGTTGAAAATACTTTAAAAAAAAAACGATTCCATTAATTAATGATGTCTCAAATTTAATTTAAAAAAAACAATTATTAACAACACGAACAACATAAAACAACAACGTCTTATCTACATATTACTCAATTTCATTTAAATTTAGATTCGTACAAAACAAAAAAAAAAGTTTGAAAAGAAAATTTCGAAATCGTTATTATTTCTTAAATAAAAGCCACAACATTGATTTTGAACAACAAAAAAAAAAACAACAACAACATTCACTAAAAGATAACAACAACAAAAAAACTACATTTAGTTTCATCTAAATGAAGAAAACAACATCAAAAATTTCCTTTAAATTTAATTGCGTTGAAAATACTTTCAAAAAAAAGATTCCATTAATTAATGATGTCTCAAATTAAATTTAAAAAAAAAACAATTTATCAACAACATGAACAACGTAAAACAACAACGTCTTATCTACATATTACTCAATTTCATTTATTTAGATTCGTACGAAACAAAAAAAAGTTTGAAAATAAATTTCGAAATCGTTATTATTTCTTAAATAAAAGCCACAACATTCATTTTGAACAACAAAAAAAAACAACAACAACATTCACTAAAAGATAACAACAACAACAACAAAAAAACTACATTTAGTTTCATCTAAATGAAGAAAATAACATCAAAAATTCCTTTAAATTTAATTGCGTTCAAAATACTTTCAAAAGAAAGATTCCATTAATTAATGATGTCTCAAATTAAATTTAAAAAAAAACAATTATTAACAACAACGTAAAACAACAACGTGTTATCTACATATTACTCAATTTCATTTAAATTTATATTCATCCAAAAAAAAGTTTGAAAAGAAAACTTCGAAAACGTTATTATTTCTTAAATAAAGCCACAACATTCATTTTGAACAACAACACTTGAATTGATATAAAATGATCCACTTATTAACTAAATGTAGTGTTAATTTCGAAGCGTAAACAACAAAATCAAAGTCACTTCTAAAATTCTAAAAATGCAACAATAAATAACTATGACCAAATATACAAAAAAGAAAAAACAACATTATTTCACTTGAATTCCATTACATTCAAAATAGTAATTCAATCGAGTAAGTAAACAAAGGAATTTTTCTTTCCTCGAATTGCCACAATTCGCAAAACAAAACAAAACAACAACAAGTGTCCAAAAAGAAAACAAAAAAAATCTGCGTGTTTCGGAATTGTTGGCGAGAGGTCAGGATTGCGCGCCTCTATTTGCAAGCGCGCCGCGGCGCACAACCTGTTGCCGGCCACCAATTTCGGGGACGGCCTAATTTAAACAATAACAAACGGCATTCAACAACGGCGCCAGCAAAGAGTACAACAAGTTGGCGTCGAAACGAACGAAATTTAGGTAATATTAGAAGAAGAAGAAGGAAAAGAAAAAAAAACGAATTGCAACGCCGGCTTATTTTTTTATTTATTTTTTTTTTTAACCGGCGCCATCTATTCGGGGGTGGCTCCGACGGTGTGCGTGCTTCCTCTTTTTTTCTCTTTCTCCCTCTTCCTCATCCTCATCCGCGCACAACCCCCCCATCCCCCCGTCCACATTGCGCCCTGCATTTAATGATTTTTAAGATGCAGCCATCTCTCCGCCCCCTGCCACCTCCGCCCCCCACCGTCGCCGAACATTCCTTCCTCCTTTGTTTTTTTCTCTCTTTCTTACTTCTTTTTTTTTTTTGTTTCTTATATTTGTTTCCTCCTTCCGTCCGACTCGATCATTATTATCATTATTATTATTTTTCGCGTTTTTTTTTTCTTCTCCCTTTTCTTCTTTCTCTCGTGCAGCGAAATTTTTTCCCCCTGACCGTCGCGACGCCGAATTTAGTTCGCACCCGGCGACGCGACGCTCCCTAGCAACGCGCGTCGCCTTACACGCAACGCGTAAATAAATAATATTGTTACCGTGACAACCACTGTTTTTTTTTCTCTCTCTCTCTCTCATCATTATTGTTCAAATTCGATGACGTCTCGTTTCCGTGTGCGGGCTTCAGTTTTGAAGGGCCAGACAGAAGGGTGAGTCTTTTCTTTTGTGTTTTCGGGGCTCGTGGGTTGTTTTCTTTCAGTATAAGCATGTGTATGAGAGAGACAAAGACAAAGAGAGAGAGAGAGAGAAAGAAGGTGCAGCGTTAGTCCTGCAGAGTGCATTGCGGTCGCGCGCGCCGCCTCCACGCAACCACCCCTACCTTTCCCACCCCTTTCTTACGTGCTCTTATATAATCGGTGATACCGCACGCAGGGAGCGGCACACCGCATTTTCCGATACATTTTACCGAAAAAAAAAAAAATTACAATTTCAACTTTGTCACATTCATCAAACGACCTAAATATTAGTTCAACTGATCCCAATTTCATTACAGCAATTGTAATAATTTCCTTTTTATAAAAAAAAAATCTGTTTCGAATTTATTACAACTATTTTCGTGTACTATAAATTCATCGATCCGAATTGACACTAATTGCAATTACGAAGAAAGCAACGTTCGCGTTTCCATGGATTCAAAGAAATTCCCCACACTTTATTTTTACATCTAAACACAGAATTTGTTGTTTTTTTCATATTATCGAATTTTTTTCCTCGCGTTTCAATGCCAAAACGTTTTGGAATTACCGCAAGAATTCATTTGAATTTTAAACTGTTTTAATTACAAAAAAAAAAAAAACTATTTCTTAAGAAAAACAAAAAGTTGCTAAAGATATTTGTGGCAATACGCAAAAGGTGTTTATTTTGTTTTTTTTTGTTGAAGAGGAAATCAAAATAAATAATGGAAATGAGAAACGCAAACAGCATTGGCGACGTATTAAAATAAATGATGATAATGGCAATAACAAACGCGATTTTGGACAAGGTCAAGCGCGCGTAGAGAGAGAGTGGAAAAAAAAAATATAGTTGGCCGCGTCCAATCGTTGTTTCGTTGTTGTTTCGCTGTTGTTGTTGTTGTTGATTGGTCTATTTCGAGAGAATTCGATTTGTTTTTCGACCATCTTGAATTTTGTTTTTCGTCGGTCACGCCCCACGTCCGTCGCGTCGCGTTGCCCATTTGTTTAGAAGCGACGTTGCTTAGGACCCGTTTCTAGTCGGGATTTTTCGGTCGGGATTTCGTGGGTGGGGCACCGAAAACCGAATTGTCCCCCGTCACCCATTGGTCCAAAGTTTCCATTTTGGTCACAACAGACACACACGTAAACCAATCGCAATTAACAAACGTGAATGTGAATGTAAAATAACAATTTTTTGTTTGTAAGTTGTTTGTCTTTTGCCAAAAATAGAAACGCGTCAAGTCACGCGCCGTTCAAACACAATCAAATCGCGTTTGACCATTGAAAATAACCGTTGAATAGTTCCAGACGCGATTTCCGCTTCGAAATACACAATACGAAAACGAAATTACCGACAATCGATTTATTCAATATTTGCACAACTATTTGTTATTTCATCAATCGATTTTAGTGAAAATCTTGAAATTTTCATTCATTTCCATTAATTAATCATGAAAACCCAAAAGAAACAATTGGAAAATTTAAAAAAATTGCAACATTCGGATATCGTTTAAAATAATTGAAGAATAGAACAAAAGCATTTTTTTTTTCCAAATAAACGAACATTTTAGAAGAAGCAAATTATTTTTTTGTTTTTTAACAAATTGAATCATGTTCCGCATTTTTCGCACATACTTTCTGTGAAAATCTTGAAAGTTTATTTTTATTTCCATTAATTAATCGTGAAAACCCGAAAGAAACAATTGGAAAATTTAAAAAAATTGCAACATTCGGATAGCGTTTAAAACAATTGAAGAATAGAACAAAAGCATTTTTTTTCCAAATATACGAAAGTTTATTTTTGTAACAAATTGAATCATGTTCCGCATTTTTCGCACATACTTTTTGTGAAAATCTTGAAAGTTTATTTTTATTTCCATTAATTAAGAGTGAAAACCCAAAAGAAAAAATTGGAAAATTTAAAAAATTGCAACATTCGGATAGCGTTTAAAATAATTGAAGAATAGAACAAAAGCATTTTTTTTTCCAAATAAACGAACATTTTAGAAGAAGAAAAGCAAATTATTATTATTTTTTTTAACAAATTGAATCATGCTCCGCATTTTTCGCACATACTTTTTGTGAAAATCTTCAAAGTTTATTTTTATTTCCATTAATTAATCGTGAAAACCCGAAAGAAACAATTGGAAAATTTAAAAAAAATGCAACATTCGGATAGCGTTTAAAACAATTGAAGAATAGAACAAAAGCATATTTTTTTTTCCAAATAAACGAACATTTTAGAAGAAGAAGAAAAGCAAATTATTTTTTTGTTTTTTAACAAATTGAATCATGCTCCGCATTTTTCGCACATACTTTTTGTGAAAATCTTGAAAGTTTATTTTTATTTCCATTAATTAATCGTGAAAACCCGAAAGAAACAATTGGAAAATTTAAAAAAATGCAACATTCGGATAGCGTTTAAAACAATTGAAGAATAGGACAAAAGCATTTTTTTCCCAAATAAACGTACATTTTAGAAGAAGAAAAGCGAATTATTTTTTGTTTTTTTTAACAAATTGAATCATGCTCCGCATTTTTCGCACATACTTTCTGTGAAAATCTTGAAAGTTTATTTTTATTTCCATTAATTAATCGTGAAAACCCGAAAGAAACAATTGGAAAATTTAAAAAAATTGCAACATTCGGATAGCGTTTAAAATAATTGAAGAATAGGACAAAAGCATTTTTTTTTTCCAAATAAACGAACATTTTAGAAGAAGAAAAGCGATTATTTTTTGTTTTTTAACAAATTGAATCATGCTCCGCATTTTTCGCACATACTTTTTGTGAAAATCTTGAAAGTTTATTTTTATTTCCATTAATTAATCGTGAAAACCCAAAAGAAACAATTGGAAAATTTAAAAAAAAATTGCAACATTCGGATAGCGTTTAAAACAATTGAAGAATAGAACAAAAGCATTTTTTTTTTCCAAATAAACGAACATTTTAGAAGAAGAAGAAAAGCAAAATTATTTTTTGTTTTTTAAACAAATTGAATCATGCTCCGCATTTTTCGCACATACTTTCTGTGAAAATCTTGAAAGTTTATTTTTATTTCCATTAATTAATCGTGAAAACCCGAAAGAAACAATTGGAAAATTTAAAAAAATTGCAACATTCGGATAGCGTTTAAAACAATTGAAGAATAGAACAAAAGCATTTTTTTTCCCAAATAAACGAACATTTTAGAAGAAGAAAAGCAAATTATTTTTTTTTTAAACAAATTGAATCATGCTCCGCATTTTTCGCACATACTTTTTGTTTTGTTCGTTTCCAAGGTTATCGAAACGTTTGCATAAAAACCGGGACAGAATTCGAGTCGTCGCTGCATACCAAGAAACAAATGACAATCATCACAATAATAGGAATGGAAACTTTTCTTTTTCTTCTTCTTCGTTTTTCGTGTTGTTGGTTTTTTTTTTTGTTGTGTTTCTTCGCCAAATGCATTTCGCTAATAGTACGTTTTAATAAATGGATTGATCGAATTACGACACATTCGGCCTTCGGCCGCGCGCAAATGAGTCACGAAACGCGATACGACGAAAAACAACGAAAGAAAAAAAAAACACGACTAAAACAACGCTGAAATAAAACGAAACAGCACACAAAAATAACAGAGAAAGAGAGACAAACAACTTGAATTTCAACACAAAACCGAAACCTTTTCTTTTGTTTCTCGTTTAACGTTTTTTTTGTTTTGTTTTGTTTTCGTATTGCGCCCATCGCCAACTCACATTTTCATGACGAAAAAATAATAAAAAAAACATTTTCTATTACATACAAGACAACTGTTTCCATGGAAATGTTTAAACATTGAAGCTGCAAAAATAATCGTAAAAATCGTACAAATACAAATTTAAACACCGGAAATGGTGTTTTTACGTAACATTTTTTCACATTTATTTATTCAACATTTTTTCCTTTAATGGAACAGACGGATTTTTCATGAAATACGCAACGTTTTTCTCGTTATTTTTAGCGCATTTCAAATATTTATTTAAACAAATTCCAGTGAAAATCTGCTTAAATATGTCTTTATTATTTTTTTTTCATTATATATAAACAAATTTTTAAGAGCGAATTACGCAACAAGCGAACGCGTCCAGAAACAGAAACTTTTGCATTCATTTTATCGCTTCAATTTCCGCAATAAATCTGCATTTGTAACATGTGCAGTTTCTGTGTTATTCAATGAAATGTAAAAGGATGTAAACGTTTAAAAATTTGATAGAGAAATTAATATTTATAAAAAAAAAAAATGTACTTCTCAATAACAGGACCATTAAAAAATCACATAATTACTCAATTGCGTCGTCGAACGATGATAATTCAGTAATTATTATTACTATTTTTTTTTTCATCTCATTCATTTCGTTTTAACATCAGCATAAAATTTCTAAGAAACAATTCTTACCAGACAATAACGCGTTTGTTTTAAAGATGACTTCAAATTTTCGATATTTTGATATCAAGTGATCATCAAGCTTCCTTTGTTTTCCGAAACAAAATGCTATAGATTGCAGATTTTCTATTCAAATATATTTTTGTTGTTGTTGTTGTAAAAGTGCATTTTCGTGCAATTTTCCATTTACGTAAATCGAGTCGACTCTACGAAATGTCATTCGGGTTAATCGAATTTTGTTTTGACATTTTGTTTTAATGTCATTCATCAGTTTTTTCCACGACGATCATGACGATTACACGATTGCGGTTATGTATTTCGTTTTGGACGATAGATGGCGCTCGCGTCGTCCCAATGACCCCGTGACCTAAACCGACTCTGCGCCGCCACATCTTCGTCTCAAGAAGATCGAGAGCTCCTGTTATGGGAGGTAATAGCAAACGCAAAGATCATGAACGCAACGGAACAATATTCGAAACGCTCGAGCATTTATCGAACAAATCGCGTCTCATTACGTAATCGCAGTCACATTGATTTCACAAATTACGAGCCTTGACATTTCTTTTGTTTTAACTTCTTTTTTTTTTTTAATTTTGCGTACTCAATGAAAAACCGCGCTCAACACGGATTCGCAGATATTTACGGTTTCTTAGGAAACGTGATTCATCAAATTTTCATTGCATTCCTGATTATTTTCGACTAGGAATTTGCTCAATTTCTCAAAGAAATAACCTCACTTTTAATCAATTAGTTAACGAATTAGTATATAGATAATTAAAGTGAGTGTTTTAAGAAAACAAGAACAAGTCAATGTCAAACGATTAATTGAATCATTAAGCAATGAGCAAAGAAGAAAAAAAAGTACACACATTCGAGAACTGGATTTTTGCATACGAAATGAAAGCAATCGCATTAAGTTGACAAATGAAGGATTTAAATCAATGCCAATATTAAAAAAAAATAATAATCTACTTTCAATTGTTACGTAAAAATTTCCAAATGAAATCATAAATTGTTAAGTAACATTTTTTAACAAGTTTTTTTTAATTATTTACCCAAAAATTGCGTTTGCTTAATTAGTGAATGTGTATATTATAGATGTCTAATAAGTCAACAGTTGTAGTTTTCCCTTTATACTTAATTAGAGTATATTTGGCTGCATATCCAGTTGTAACCTTTTTTTTTTCTCAATTATAATCTACTTTCAATTGTTACGTAAAAATTTCCAAATGAAATCATTAATTGTTAAGTAACATTTTTGACAAGTTTTTTTAATTATTTACCCAAAAATTGCGTTTGCTTAATTAGTGAATAAGTATATTATAGATTTCTAATAAGTCAACAGTTGTAGTTTTCCATTTATACTTAATTAGAGTATATTTGGCTGCATATCCAGTTGTAACCTTTTTTTTCTCAATTATAATCTACTTTCAATTGTTACGTAAAAATTTCCAAATGAAATCATAAATTGTTAAGTAACATTTTTGACAAGTTCTTTTAATTATTTACCCAAAAATTGCGTTTGCTTAATTAGTGAATATGTATATTATAGATTTCTAATAAGTCAACAGTTGTAGTTTTCCATTTATACTTAATTAGAGTATATTTGGCTGCATATCCAGTTGTAACCTTTTTTTTTCCTCAATTATCGAATTTCTAGGGATTTTTTTTTAAACTATTGGTAATTAATATCTTAACGCTGTGAATATTCTTTGGACTTTGTTAGAAATCTAATAGGAATTAACAAAAAAAAAATGTAGAATTGAAATTGTTGAAGCAACTCACGAAGTATAATAATTGGGAAAATCCAACGTACGGACGAACTGTTCGAATTCGAAAGGCACATGAGAGAATCGATAGGAGGAGAGGCGACTCTCCTCAAATATTTTCTATATTTAGCTTGATGCAATGTAATGTAACGTAACGTAACGTAATGAAACGTAATGAAATTCAGTCGCATGACGTTCGAGGAGTCCAAAGACAAAACATGCAATTTAGTAACTTTTTGTTTTCTCAAGTTGTTGATTTTTTTTAATTTACATTTTTTTGTAGTTGGTAGAACTACGCAGGTGGTTTCCTTACGTTTACGTGCGTACGCGTTACGTTTACGTGCGAGATAGTGGTGAAAACGCAAATTACTTCCATTATTATTGAGACAACCCAAAAGAAGCTATTTTTAGCGACTGTCCCCTCCCAGGTTTTTTCGTTTTCTGGGTCAGTTTTATTATTTCCGAGCCGGTGCTCACAATACACACGTTGCGTCCACTCTTTAAACATAACCTTCGTATATAATTTAAAAAAATATATAGTTTTGTTTATAATTAGCAAAAAAAATAACAATCAATTAGTTAATTACTTAATCGTTATTGAAATTGTCTTCTCAATCATCACTGATGTTATACGAGTTGCATAAATATACAGTTCATTGTAAAATTTATAGTTTACCCTAAATACATTGAAGTATTGTATTTTGCATAAGCAAATAATTAATACGTTTACGTTTTGTTTTCGTTTTTCCCGTCGCTGCAAATTCATTTGTAGAAAGATAATCGAATATTGTTTCATTTTTTGTTTGTAAAGAATGTCAATATCGTTGCGTAACGACGCGATTTTGTTTTTTTCCTAATGCTGTTTTATTAATAAAAAAAACAATTTCAGAAATGAAAATAAAAAATTGAGGTGCGGCAAGGTTAAGTCGCGTTGATATTCCGCGTGTCCCGAGGCGAACGTATGAAAAGACAACTGCAACGAAACAAAACAAAACAAAAAAATGCACAGAGAGAGAGAGAAAGAGGAAACTATTGGAAACGCTGAAGGTGGGAAAGAGTTGAAGATAGTTTCTTTTTCTTCTTTGTTGCGCGTTCGGAATTGGCCGCGAACGAGAAGGAGTCACCATTCCAATTCCACACTTCTAATCCGATTCATTTGCATCGCGGCACACCATAAAAAAAAAATTAATAAAATAATCGATAAATAATTGTAATTACATAATTACTATGCTTGCAAAGTAAAGGAAGTTGCATAAATCAACGATGAACGGAAGTTGTCAAAACAATTGCGATTATCAGTATATAGATGGAGCTAAACTGTTTTTAGCGATATTTAGTTACAAATTCCATTATGATAAGGAATAATTCAATGCTCGAAAGGGAAAACAACAAAATTCCGCGAATTCGCAATTCCTCAACGACAACTATGTTACATTTCGTGCGTAGATAACGAAATAATAATTACAAGTGTAATTAGTGTTGCATACATCATACAACATGCACGTTGTCAATATTTGGTGCAAGAAAATCATAACAGATGGCGCATCCACATTTAGGCATAAAAACTGGATTAAAACTTCGGTTTTGTGAATCATCGACGAATTACTTGTTAAATCATAATAGATGCGTAATTCTTAACAGCTTATTGATAATTGACACGCGCAATCGTTATGACTACAGTTGCCCAATGCACTTAAACTGATGTTTACTCAATTATTGCTAATCTTATTAAAAACAATCGCAAAATTAGATTTCATTTATCTTATAGAACAATGCGTTTACTTTACTATAAACTCACAATATCTATAATCTATAAAAAAAATTATTAATAACGAATCTCTTTCCAAAGAATTTCGTTCTTCATTTTCCGGGTGCACGTGTCAGAAACAATGAGCGCATTACGTATCAAATATTAAATGAGTGAGTAACGAGAATGAGCGTAATCTTAATGAAGTAGCGGTAACAATTAGAAATTGGTAAAAGTTTCTGTTAGCTTATTTTCAAAATACAACTACAACTACAACAAAAAGAGAGAAAGAATCTGACAGATACGCAATCAAGTTCCTGGATGTTATCTAACAGAAATGAGGGTTCCAATAAACACAACTGCAACAACTGGAACCGTCGTTTCTACTGGTCTGATTTGCTATGCTACAATTATTTTTTAACACATTTCTTAACTTCTACTGGTATTGAAAATAATATAGATATTATAAAAAGCGTTTCACTTGTTGGAATTCGCAGATTAGAGAAACATTTTCATAAATTAACCTGAGTCACTTTTTTTTTTTAAATATTTTACAAAAGCGAAAAATCGCAATATCTCAGCCATCAATAAACATTATGTAACCATGGTTATATCAAAAGACGCGCAATTTAAAAGCGCACTTTTGATTTAGTCGAAAAATTGATTATTTTGGACGTTTCAATTGAAACATCTGCAAGAAACTCGACAACTTTGATATATAACGATTTCGCAAAGGTTAGCTAACGTTCGGACTCTGACAACAGTCGTCGTCCCATCCCACGTCTCCACTAAAAAACTATGCAAATTTCGAGCGAACAAAACACGTACAACGTTTGCACATTGTTTTTTTTTTGTTTTATTATTTCGGAAAAAAAAAATTGGAATCCTTGGACTTTCCAATTATTTGCGTTTCGCTAACAAACGAAAACAAAAAGTACAGACGTATGCGCGCGCGCGTCGTTGAAAAAAAAATGGAAAAATGGAAAAATGTAAAAAAAAAGTGTCAAGGATGACCGCTGAATTCGCAAAATCGTAAACAAATTTCAAATGCTCATACGCTAATTAACATTCATTTTTTTTTTATTTTGCTTACTATTTTTAAGTTTCCTTTAGTTTTCTTAGTTCGCTTTTACGAAAACAAAATTAAGTGTGGAAGAAGCGAAATGGAAATTACGAAAGAAAAACAAGATACAAAAAAAATAAAATAATAATAATTAGCTAACAAACAACGGAAAACGTATTGAGTAGTGAAGGATAGGATGATTAATGAATATTTTCGTTATGAAATGTCCACTTATTCAGTAGTTATTGCTTGAAAATGTTACAAATGAAGAAGTTTTAGTAATAAAAATTAATTTTAATTTTCATATTCTTAATTCGTAATTAGTGCTTAATGTTTGGAAAGTTTGATTTTGGAAAATTCGTAGAAAAAAAAGTACGCCATCTATCGATCAGATTTTCGTTTCTATGAATTTCTCGAAAACTAGGAATCGCCCATGGACAATTGAATACGCAAATTAAAGCTGAAACAATAGAGAATCAAATAATTCAATTGTTTCAATTGTAAATGTATGCTGATTTTGAATGAAACGTTCGTAAAGTTAACGAATATTTCAAAAAAACTATTGGATCATATAAATATAAGAATAAAATTATTATTTCGCTAGTTTAAACCGTATCGAGATTGCATTTCGAAATGCAGGAAGTGTTGGTAATTTCCTCTCGCTCTAAAATTTAAAAACTTCAATAATTTTTTCCAATTTCGTTTCATGATTCACATAAAGCTACAACATTCATCGTTTGTTTTTTTCTGTCGATCTTCGTTCTTTCAAAGCAGAAATAAGAGGTTATTGCTTACAATTGAAGGAGAATTTGTAATAAAAATTAATTTTAATTTTCATATTCTTAATTTGTAATAAGTGCTTAATGTTTGGAAAGTTTGATTTTGGAAAATTCGTAGAAAAAAAAGTACGCCATCTATCGATCGGATTTTCATTTCTATGAATTTCTCGAAAACTACGAATCGCTCATGGACAATTGAATACGCAAATTAAAGCTGAAACAATAGAGAATCAAATAATTCAATTGTTTCAATTGTAAATGTATGCCGATTTTGAATGAAACGTTCGTAAAGTTAACGAATATTTGAAAAAAACTATTGGATCAAATAAATATAAGAATAAAATTATTATTTCGCTAGTTTAAACCGTATCGAGATTACATTTCGAAATGCAGTAAATGTTGATAATTTCATCTTGCTCTAAAATCTAAAAACTTCAACAATTTTTTTCAATTTCATTTCATGATTCACATAAAGCTACAACATTCATCGTTTGTTTTTTTCTGTCGATCTTTGTTCTTTCAAAGCAGAAATAAGAGGTTGTTGCTTACAATTGAAGAAGAATTAGTAATTAAAATTAATTTTAATTTTCATATTCTTAATGCATAATAGGTGCTTAATGTTTGGAAAATTTAATTTAGGAAAATTTGTAGAAAAAAAAGTACGCCATCTATCGATGAGATTTTCGTTTCTATGAATTTCTCGAAAACTACGAATCGCTCATGGACAACTGAATACGCAAATTAAAGCTGAAACAATAGAGAATCAAATAATTCAATTGTTTCAATTGTAAATGTATGCTGATTTTGAATGAAACGTTCGTAAAGTTAACGAATATTAAAAAAAACTATTGGATCAAATAAATATAAGAATAAAATTACATTTCGGAATGCAGGAAGTGTTGGTAATGTTCTCTGCTCTCTCTCACTCTCTCACTCTAAAATCTAAAAACTTTAAACAATTGTTTCCAATTTCGTTTGTTTTTTCTATACATCTTTGTTCGTTCAAAGCAGAAAGAAGAAGAAAGAAAAAGTTATTTATTTGTTGTATATAAATAGAAATAAAATGGTCGATGATTAACATCCGAATAATAACCATTATCATCGGTTCGGTTCCTCGATTGGTCGCTCGGAAAACAAATGAAATTCGCGATGATTAATAGCGAACGTGATAAGTTGTACACACATTAGTTATTTATTTATCTAAATTATTATTATTTTTTGTTATATTTTTTCGTCGTTTCCATTTATTCACTGAAAAGACAATGAAACAAACGCAACTGTTGACTGGTGAGTTCGTAGTTATAAATATCATTATTTTAATTGCATCATAATACGTTTACTTTTCATCGTAAATAGATTATTGCGCGATTAATAATAATAATAATAATACACTAAATAATTTTGCAGCGTAATAGATAACCATGTTTCGGAATGTTATTCATGAAAAACGAGAATCGCGAAAATTTGATAACGTCGCCAGCGCGTTCGAAACTTTAAAACAAATATTCGGTGCGTAAATACGATATCGAGTTGCCATGGAAATGGTATCCATGGTATTTTGTTTTGCGTCTTTGTTCCTCGTTTCGCCAACTCGAAACAAAAAAAAAAAAACAACAACTACGAATCCAAACAAATGCTCATTTGCGTTCGTCACTTTTCCTTTTTTGTTTTGTTTTTAAGTCAATTGTTTCAAGGCTTTGTTAGTTTTAAATTTAATATTATTTCCATTTTGCATATGAAAAAATCAATCTTTTAGGTGAAAGTTGTGAATCAATTAGAAACACGACGAACAAGAGGAAAATTTCCATTGGAATTGAATTCGCATAGTTTCAAACGAATAAGTGTAACGACTTCTTCCTTGGATCTTCTCTCCGATTTCAAATATGTTCGGATCGAAGCATGCAATGTGCGTGCACTTATACGTGTGTGTGTGAGAAAGAGTGAAAGAGATGGAGAGAGAGAAACGAGCGGAATGATTCAAAATTGCAGCGATGCGTAAACAATGTCTGAGGCAGATAAGCTTTCCAATAAAATTGATTAAAACACGTCCTATTTTCGTAGCTCCAAACACTCATACACACACGCACACACAAACCCAATTGCAACTGCGAGCGAACAATAAATAATTCATAATATTCCGATTCCCACAGCAGGCTGTGTCGGCATTAGAAAATTGAAATTTTGTTTTGAACACAATTGGAATTGGAAAGAAACTCTTCTCTATCTTCAAGCTCAAAAAAAAAACTCTTACTTCCTCGTATGTTTTTAATTGTTTTCGACATCATTATTATTGTAAATTGTACATTGTTGTTGTTGTTTCAATTTCAAATTTGCTTCTTTCTTTCTTATAATTATAGTGTGTTAATAATTTCGAAGGTAAGAAAGAATCGTTTTTCTTCGCTTCAATTCTGTATTGATCCAATCCAAAGTTTTCGCTTCTCATATTTATGCATCTTTGATGAGGAGACACACGACGTCTTCCTTCGATAATTTCCCAACCGACGAAGCAAATTGATGTTTGAAAACTGGACGCGATTTATCGCGTTCGACGCTTTTTTCATTTGAAATGAAATAATAATAACGCATATTTCCACAAAAAAATATGACTTTTATTCTATTTTTACTTTATTCATTTACTTTATTATTTTATTTAATAAATTTCTTGTATTGGAAACGTGTGAAAATGTTATCATATTTCATTTTTAATTACAAGAAAGTTAAATATTATTTCAGTGAGCTTCAATTGTTTTCAGGACTTATTTCATCAAAGGAATATGTTAAATTTTGTCACTAACGAAGAATTTAACCATTTGTTAAAAAACTACAGAATCTGTATAGAATTAATAATTTTCATATGTAAACA
>NW_017098124.1:0-7642 GCF_001412225.1 Nicrophorus vespilloides
ATAATTTCTACAGCTTATAGCAGGCGACTCGATAACAGTACCAAGCTGTATGTAGGCTCGTTGGAAAGGTGAGAATTTCAGCTTTCATTTGTATATTCGATGATGTAGNTGTCTTAGTAGCGGTTGTCGAGAAATTAACGAATAACTGACAACATTGATAAAAAAAAGGTCGTTTTTATGTTGTTCATTTTCTACAGCTCATAGCAGGCGACTCGATGACAGTCCAAAGCTGTATGTAGGCTCGTTGGAAAGGTGAGACATTCAGCTTTCATTCGAATGGTCGTTGATGTAGGTGCTAGTAGCGGTTGTCGAGAAATTAACGAATTACTGACAACATTGATAAAAAATGGTCGTTTTTATGTTGTTCATTTTCTACAGCTCATAGCAGGCGACTCGATGACAGTAGCAAGCTGTATGTAGGCTCGTTGGAAAGGTGAGACATTCAGCTTTCATTCGAGTGGTCGATGATGTAGGTGCTAGTAGCGGTTGTCGAGAAATTAACGAATAACTGACAACATTGATAAAAAAAATGGTCGTTTTTATGTTGTTCGTTTTCTACAGCTCATAGCAGGCGACTCGGTGACAGTACCAAGCTGTATGTAGGCTCGTTGGAAAGGTGAGACATTCAGCTTTCATTCGAGTGGTCGATGATGTAGGTGCTAGTAGCGGTTGTCGAGAAATTAACGAATAACTGACAACATTGATAAAAAAATTGTCGTTTTTATGTTGTTCATTTTCTACAGCTCATAGCAGGCGACTCGATGACAGTCCAAAGCTGTATGTAGGCTCGTTGGAAAGGTGAGACATTCAGCTTTCATTCGAATGGTCGTTGATGTAGGTGCTAGTAGCGGTTGTGGAGAAATTAACAAATAACTGACAACACTGAATGATAGTTTACTGGATGATAGATAACGCAATTGTAATATTAATTTTCTGTTTGTTTTACTAATTATGATATTTTCTTTATGCATAATCGTTTTAATAGAAATATTATTGTTCCTGGTCATTGTTTTTATTTTCGTTTTCCGTCTTTTCCTTCGTTTTAGTGTCACTTTTACTGCTAGGTGTGTACTCACCTCTCAACTGTCAGTGTCAACCAACGCAGCCAGCTGTCAGGTGACTGATCGATATCTACTGGTGTTTTCATCGTTACGCGCCTGCTTCGATTAATTGGGTGTTGTTGTTCGATCGAGCCGTCGTCGTCGTCGTCTTGGTCCATCCTCGTCCACAGCATCATCACGAAATGACGAAACCTCCGAACGATAATCTTCCGACCGTCAAACTGGTGGTCGTCGGTGATGGTGGTGTTGGTAAAAGTGCCATCACCATTCAGTTCTTCCAGAAGCTCTTCGTCACCGACTACGATCCAACCATAGAGGACAGTTATTTGCAGCATGTGGACGTCGATGGTCAATGGTGCATCTTGGATGGTAATGGTTATATTGATAGCGTTGACTGTATTCTTATGTTATCACTACTACTTTTAGTGCTGGACACTGCCGGACAGGAGGAGTTCAGCGCCATGAGGGAACAGTACATGAGAAAAGGTGATGGTTTCCTTCTGGTCTACTCCGTCACTGATAAGAACAGCTACGAGCACATACCACATTTCCACACCCAGATATTGAGAGTCAAAGACAGGTTGGTTCATCTCTATGCATGTGTGTACTAGTTGATGCATTATCAGATTCGTTTTCAAGGGATGTTTATCCAATGCTCTTGGTGGCCAACAAAGTGGATCTGGTACATCTGCGCAAGGTGACTGAGGAGCAGGGAAGAGAACTTGCCCACAAATTGGGCATACCTTACATCGAGACAAGTGCCAAAGATCCACCACTTAACATTGACGCCACTTTCCACGAGGTAAAAAGAAAACAAACAAACTCATCATTATATTAATATAACCTGTTGACAAATTTAAGGTGGTGAGAATTGTCCGAAATGAGGCAGCCACTAAGGACAAGAAGAGGCGCAAGTTCAGACAGATCAAGAAGAAGATGGAGAATTGCGTGATCATTTGAAGGGGCCAACGTCCTCTGTTTGAATGGCACTAACAAACAAACAAACAACAAAAAAAAAGCTAATTTATGTCTATTGTCTTGTCTGTCTCTATTTCTGTCTATCGATTCGCACACACACAACTCAATGTTTCATATATTTACCAAAGCCACAGGAAACTACACTTCATACTATATTTATATACAAAAACAAAACTAATTAAGGATACAGAAGAGAAAACAAAATATATTTGGACCCGTGTCGTAGCAACGACAATAAGCGAAACAATATATGTCTGATGGTGACGTTGGATACCAAAGATTTGTTCTTGACAATTGTTTTTTTTTAGGACCAAAATTTGCTCATCATACGGAAATTTTGAATCGTAAGGCCTAAAAATGAATGAAAGGAGGGATGTGTAGTAAACGAATGGATTTGTTTGTTTTTTTTAAATTTGCGGACGAAGATATGTATTATATACAATAAACACATACAAATATGTATGGAAGGAATGAAGGAATTGCGCTTTAGATTACGAAATTGTTATTTACAAAAAAAAATAAATAGAGAAAATAATGCTGTTCGTGTTGAGAGGGAATGAAATAAACCATTACAAACTATACAAAATTACCGATAATTGTATTATTCTATATAATATAATTATATAATATATATATATTTACGTAAAACCAAACTATTTTCATTTACTTATTCAAATTCCTTGATAAACTTCAGAAATTTCTTTATAATTTGTTAAAAATGTCTAGAATTGTGCGTCTTTTGATATATTAATTAATGTTAAATATTCGTTTAAATGATTAAATTTTAAATGGATTGAACAATAAATACGTCCCTAAATTGATCTTGATACTCTTTAATGGTATGATGCAAGATGATATAACCGATTTCAGAAGTACTTTGTAATTGCTAAATTGCGGATCGATTAAGCGTAATGACTAAATTTATTAACCCAGTTTCAAAGTGCGTAGGTGACCTACGTTGAAAGTGATCCAGTTATTTGGTGCAAATTTCTGATGATGCCGTGGAAATTGTTTCTTTTACGCTTGCCTACGAATTTCCCAACCGGTAAACAAACGACGAACGAAAATAGCGAATTCGCTGAGCGCTGCAAATGTAAAAAAAATAATAATATCGAAGACTTGTTTCATCGAATGTCGTTCGTTCGTTCATCGTCAATCAGCGAGCAACGATGAAGAAGAGTCCAACTTACATTCTGCTTTTCGGACTTTTCCTGCTCTTCAGGATACCCGCAAGTTCGAGCGACGAAAGCCAGAGCATCGTCAACGGCAAGAAATCTCTGCACAAAGTCGACGACAAGTTCATAAGTGTCTCCGTGGATCCTGCGATCCTCTTCAGCGGAATCAAATTGAGGTGCGTCCTTGAGGTTTCATTCTTTCCAATCTTGATCAATTTCCATTTCAGTTCAACTTCGCTGAAATTGGCGACGAGTCTATCACCAATCTACCTTCGTATAGCCGGACCATCCACGTCCTTCCTGAGCTACAGCGAGGACGATTCTAAAGCGACGGACGTTATCACGGAGAGTACAAGGAACATAGTCTTTGGTCCGACGAAATGGTGGGCTCTGAACGAATGGGTGAGAGCGGCAAATTTCACCCCGGTTTACGCTATAAACGACGCAGAACGAATCAACGAGGATTGGGATCCGAAGTCGACGCTCTCTCTTCTCGAGATAAGCTCCAAGATGAATGTGAACTGTTACTGGCAGTTGGGCTACGGTAACAGAAACTCGAAGACAATTTTACCAATTATAACAAACTTCTTTGTTTAGACGCAAGGGATAAAACGCAGAACGGTTACAGAGATGACCTGAAGACACTGAGACATATTTTGGACGCGTTTCCTGGTAGCAAAGGCACTTGGAAAACGGTGGGAAGCGATTTGAGCGAGTTTCCAAGCGTGACGGAAAGGCAACTCGACGAACTGCAAGCGGATGCGGTCATGTGGGAACCGTAAGTTCAGAAATAAATTCAACATTCGAGAAATTGATTGCATTTGATTCTTGGATTGCAGAGAGGTGGTGGGTAGAGATGCTATGCATCGTCTACTATCGACGAGATATTCGAAACATCCTGAAGTTTGGATTTCTGCACCGAAAAGCGGACCGATCGTCTCTTTCGATTCCGCTTTGGATTGGGGAGTGCAGATCGGTGAAGCGGCCAAAAACGGTTTCAGCGTGATCTTCAGGCAGCCCAGATTACAAGAACTCTTCTCCGACACTCCAGTAAATCACACTAAACCACTAAACTTGGATGCAGTTTAATTATTGCGTTGTTGTAGGCTTATTGGATTTCCATTTTGCACAAACATTTGATGGGCAGGAACGTCCTGGAAGTGAAACAAACTTCTTTGACTCCATCCAAAGCTCACGTGTACGCGCACTGCTCACGTAACCAGAACAGTTACTCGGTGAGGGGAGCGATGACGGTGATGATGGTCAACAACCAAACGCAAGAGCACACTTCGTCTCTTCTGGTCGCCGGAACACAGATGAAGAACTTGGAAGTGCGCTCTTACATCTTGACATCTCCCAGCGAAGATTCAATGTAAATCTGATCATCAAACATTGAAAGCTAAAATATTAATTTCATTCATTCACAGGGAAACTTTGCTGAACGGCGAAGTGATTTCCATGCAGAATCTAACGCAAAACCGTTTCGATTTCAAACCGAAGTTGAGGAGAGCCAAAGCCATGACGCATCTTTCACTCACGATTCCGGGAAAATCCATCGGATTCTTCGTTTTGCCGGGTGCGAGGATCCCCGTTTGCGTCGAAGAGGAGGACGAAACCAGTTTGATCCTGGAGGAGATGGACAACGCGCAGGGAATCGATTTTCCCGAAGAAGAAGAAAAATCGTCCGAGTCGATCTTCTCGAGAATAAACACGGGTAAACCGATCGCCAAACTTTCCGATCTTTACCATCGAATCGAGGAGGAAATTGAAGAGGACGAGAAATACTATAAAAGAATCCAACTGAAACCATTCATCAAATCCGACGATTGGAAGCAATCTCTGTTGGAGAGAGTGAAAGAGAGCAAAGCGAAAACTGACGAGGGAGGAAAACTGATGCTGAACAAATTAGATTTGAAGAATGTCAATAATCTGAAGAAGTTGGATTTGAATAAGATGGATGTGACTAAGTTGGATCTGAAGAATCTTTTGAGGAAGGAAGAATCGTCGAAGACGAAAGACATCGATTTGAGCAGCTCGGAAATCTTGAGGGTTCTGAGCGACAGAGCAAAAGCTCGAATGGGTTTCAACAGTCCGGATTTCGATGAACTTTTGGAGAAGGTCAAGAGTAAGATTCGAGCGAAAAGAAGCGCGCGCGGAGGTCGAGGTCGTGGAGGTGGTAGACGTTCCCGCAGGAAGAGACCCAGAAGGGACATAAACATGGCACTGCTCAATTTGAAAACTGGAAACAACGATAAGAAGGACATCAAAATGAAGAGTAAATTCAACTACGATAAAAAGGAGGCCACGATTAGGAAAGCCGGAGCTTCTTCGTCCGAAGAATACGAAGATGATAACATTGATGATGAAAGAGAAAAGAAACCAACTAAAATCTTTGCCGGTTTCGCTTCCGTCGAAGATGAAGACAAAGACGATCTTCCTGATATGAAAAAAGTGTTACCAGGTCTTCCCATGAAACCATTCACCAAAGAAACGACAAGCATCAAAGATCTGTTCTCTTTGGACAACAAAAAAGATTTGTTCGTTTTCGATTCGAAACCCGAACTATTTGGAAAATCGAAACCTGAACTGTTTTTCGACTCTCCTAAAGCCAAAGGCAGCGGAGATTTATTTTCGAAAAGCTCTGATCTGTTCGGATTGGAACCGCAGACCTTCTCGAAGATATCCCTTTCGAATTTACCCATTTTCCAGCAGAAACCGCTTACCACAACGAAGACGCCCAAAAAGAAGAATTTCGTGGATTACGTCAAGGAGGATAAGTCTGAGGATAAACTTGAAGATTTGGACGAACTCGAGGATGCGCTCAACTCGTACCACGGCTTCCACGAAGCGTTCGGTGACGACGTCTCCGTGGTCAAGGGCAAAAACGGTTACAAGGACGATCTTCTGGCAAGCGAATTCCTCATCAACAATTACGTAAGTGAAAAAATGTTAATTTTGATTAATAATGTTCATTGATTTGATGATGTTTTTAGGATAACAAAGATGAGGTGGACAGGGCCATCAAGAAGTTGGAGAACTTCTTCAACGCGGACGAATCTTACGAATCGAACTTCGGAAGGTACAGACGCGACGTTTCCAGATACACGGAGGAAGATGTGGATTTTTACACGAAGCTGATGAAGGGAAACATTCAGCATATGAGGAATTCGATAAGGGAGAGGAAGCGACAGGATGCGTTGAAGAGGCTCTCCGGAGGCGACTTCTTCAAGTCCCTTTTACCACCTAGCACTCTGCTACGCTCCAATTTAAACAAAATCAACAAAGATGCTTCTGCTGTTACTAAACCATCTCCAGCAGTTCTGCAAGATCATCAAGTGCGATTCTTGAAAAATCGTCTGGCGCACAAGAAGAAGCTGGAAGAGTTGCAGAGTAGATTACCAAAGTTGGATATGCCCGCAAGATTCAGACGTGCCAACGACGTTTACATACCATCGTCGAAAGCAAACTTTTCAAACACTCTGCACAAGAGTTACGAATCGAAATTGAAGAATATGCGAGAATGGCGCGACGAGGATATCCTTTTGCTGCCGAAACCAAAGAAACCGACGTCAATGCATTACGAAAACCTGGAGGAGAAGGATATACCGATGGGAAGGAATAGGATCAGAGTCAACAAGAGATTACCCAGAGGAGCCGGGGGTTACGATTCTTTGGAGAACACCATTGACGGGTTCGTGAATTACATCAAGAAGGAGGCGGATTTGGATGAGGCGAAGAGCGGCGAATACAGCCTCACCTTGCCCACCAAGGACGCCATTTCTTTAAAACAAAAGAACGGCAGCACAGACATCAAGATACACACGGAAAACAACGATAAGGGCGTCGAAGCTTTCACTTGCCTAGCAACGGATTTAACAACGACAACGGAAACGACAGTCACCGTTGGCAACGATGAAGATGGCGAAGAGACGACGATCTACGAAGAGGACGACATGGAGGTCATCGAAATCATAAAGAGGCCGTTGAGAACGCGTTTAAGCATAGACGATGGAAACGTCGACGTGCAGTTCTTCAACAGGATCTTCGACAAAGTCAAGGATCTGTTCGGGCAGATGCACACATCGCTCAACAACTTTTTCGAATGATTAATTAAACATAATAATTTTTACTTTTATATACATTCCGTTGCCTATAATTTTAAGTTTATAATTCACAGTTTAATCAATAACAATAAAAAACTAATGAAATTATATCTATTTGATTAATAACAATACAAATGAATTAAATTCACTAAAATTTGAAAACACTGTTTTTTGGAGCATCAATTTTTCATGAAATTGAAAACGTCTTCTTCTAGTAATGATTCTCCTAATGGAAACCCCTTCACATTTACTACCTACAACAGCGTTTTCCAAACGGTGAGGCACGAATATTAGTAGCAGTGTAATTCGTGTTCAAATTTTAAAA
>NW_017098125.1:0-1466 GCF_001412225.1 Nicrophorus vespilloides
TATAGACCCCAATTTTTATTTTATACTACACAATACAAATTATCTCTTCAATTACATTTCTCCAAAGGAGAGCGCCCAATTCTCCAGTAGGATAAATGTCATTTAGATAAATGATTGTTATTCGTTCATCAGTATAGTTTTCTATATAGGAATTTTTATTTTTTTATAGTTTTATGTAACATTAAAAAAGGTTTTAAGATTTGTTTCAAGAAACTTTATTTAGTTATATTTTTTATTTTTTTTGTGAAAATTCGAATACCGCTTTTGTATAAAAGTTTAAATTCTAAAACCGGTTTTTATATAAACTAAAAAGATATTAATAGATTCTATTTTATTAAGTCAACTATTTAATTCGAGTTATTAAGATGTTCGACTGGTCGAGAACATTTGTGGTTGTTGTTAGTTCACAGAACTTGAGGTAAACCAGGATTTCCCAAAAGTTAATAAGTGTTCCATGAAAACTAGGAATGAAATAGTTACTAAATAATTAATGAATGTTTTTTCTCATTTATTAAAATTTTATTCAACATGATTTTATTAAGTATGATTAAATAATAAATTATATTCACTAAGTAAAGAACATTATTATATAAATTTCTGAAGAAATAAAGTTAAAATTTCAATATTTATTTGATTAAATAATATCACAAAATTAATTAGCCGTTTCGCAAGCATAAGCGTAAGCTGCTAACAACCAATAAAATCAATGGCAATCGAAATCCTGACAGTATCAAAATACCCTTCAAATGAAGTATTTTTTTATTATTACGATTGTCGCGATTTTAATACAGTCGAGATTTCGATATAGACCCCAATTTTTATTTTATACTACACAATACAAATACTTTCTTCAATTACACTTCTCCAAAAAGAGCGTTCAATTCTTCAGTAGGAAGACAGTCATTTAGATAAATGACTGTTATTCGTTCATCAGTAGTTTTCTATATAGTTATTTGTATTTTGTTATAGTTTTATGTAATATTAAAGAAGTTTATTTAGTTATATTTTTTATTTTTTTATATTTTTTGTGAAAATTCGAATACCGCTTTTGAATAAAAGTTTAAATTAGAAAACCGGTTTTTATATAAACTAAAAAGATATTAATAGATTCTATTTTATTAAGTCAACTATTTAATTCGAGTTATTAAGATGTTTGACTGGTCGAGAACATTTGTGGTTGTTGTTAGTTCACAGAACTTGAGCTAAACCAGGATTTCCCAAAAGCTAATAAGTGTTCCATGAAAACTAGGAATGAAATAGTTACTAAATAATAAAAGAATGTTTTTTCTCATTTATTAAAATTTTATTCAATATGATTTTATTCAGTATGATTAAATAATAAATTACATTAACTAAGTAAACAACACGTTAAATATTAAATAAATGGCTTAAGATATAAAGTTAAAATTTCAATATTTATTTAGTTAAATAATATCACAAAATCAATTAGCCGTTTCGCAGGCATC
>NW_017098126.1:0-53184 GCF_001412225.1 Nicrophorus vespilloides
TTGTAATATATAATGTACTCGTGCTGTGATGTTTTTCTATTTTAATCTTCTACTTCAAGTCGACGCGCAAAGTAAGTGAAACTTTTTTTATTACTATTATTACCATCTAGGGAAATTACAAGCAGTTGTCGAAGAAATTGGTAATTAATCTCAGGATTACTGCATGAAAATAAATATCCTGAAAAGTTATATTGCTATTTTTTTGCAAATATCAAATATGTATTTAGTTTACATTAAAAATATAGCTTAAGTTCAAGAATATATTTTATCAAATTTGGATTTTCTCTTAGAAAAATCATATATTCATGAAAATTCTGGGAAATTACGATAATTAAAAAAAAACTTTTAATTTAATAAAAATTGATAAAAATATAAAATTTACGAATAGAAATTATTAAATTCACCTGAAAATACATATTTTAATAAATTCTGTTAATCAGAATATGAAACTTATAATTTGATATTTTATTACATTTCCATTGAAAAACTGGAATATTTGAAATATTTTGTTGTTTATAAATTCGTTTATATTTAGATATTTTAGAATAAATTACTAGCTTAGAACAAATCGGAAATGCAACTTAGGTTTTCTACAATAAATTGTAAAAAAAATAAAATTCAGAAATAAACATTGAAACATTGATAAATGAATTATAATGAAGAAGATATTTACAAAAAAAAAATTATAGAAAGTTTCATTCCTTTTGAAAGGTGGAAGGTTTTTATTATTAGAATAAAAAAATATTATTGAAAATTTATATTTTGTAATAAATTTATATAATAAATTGGAAATTCAGTTTTCAATAAGAAATTGTATGAAAATAAAAAAGTATTGAAAAATTGATAAATTCATTATAATACTTTTATTTTATGTTATTATTATGTTGGGATTCTATTGAAAAATGGAATATTTTTATTATTGAAAAAAATCTTTATAAATTGTAATTGCAAATGATATTTAAGTTTTCTAAGTTTAATTGTAAAAAAATCTGAAAAAATCATCGAAAATATTTCCAAAAAAATAATGTTATGTAGGATTTCCATTGAAAAATGGAATATTTTTTTTCATACATAAGTTTGGTTTTTCTTAGATTTTGCATTTATAAATTGAAAATTGATATTTTATTATAAATTAAAAGTTTAAGTTCAAGACAAAGAAAGAAACTATTTGTTAATAGAAGAAATCGTAAATTGCATTTAAATTCAGAAAGTTTTCATCGAAAAATTGATAAATGAAGATGATATTTCCAAAAAAAACAAAGATATGTTCGATTTCTCTTGAAAAATGGAATATTTTTACTTTTTTCATTTATAAGTTTGATATTTTTGTTTAAGAATTTAAGAAATAGAAAATATTTATTATTTAATCCAATAAATTGGTAATGCAACTTAGATTTTTTACAAGAAATATTTAGAGTTACTACAAAATATATAAAATTAAATATAATAACATTTAATTAGATTTCTATTAAAAAATGGAATAATTTTAATATAATTAAAAAATATTCAAAATTTGTTGTTACTGTATAATTTTTTGTTGTAAATAAAACTGATATTAATTTCGTAATTAAAGAAATTGTTAATATTGATGTTAACTTACGTTTTCGACAAGAAAATATTACAATTAACATGAAAAATTACTATAATAAAAAATAATGATTTAAATATTTTTAATGCAAATATATATGAAACAGAAAGGAAAGGGCTTCAAATTTATGAATTTTGTTTAATTCATACATAAAGAATACTTTGCATTAATCTTGCATCTTTTTAGGGACACTTAGTATCTACAAGAACTTTTATTTTGATACAATTAAGTTCATTATACATTTTTTTAGTTAATTACAATTGCCATTTCATTTTCTTTCAAAAATAACAAAGATTTAAATTTCATACATAAATTTGAGTTATTATACATCATTTTATGTACGAATGTAATAGAAATTGAAAATATATCAACTTTTCAAAAACATTCGTAATAATAAATTTTAGTTAATCATTGGAAGAATCTGTTTATACAAATATGATTCTGACAAATTAGTTAATATACATTAATATCTTGTATATTTTATAAAATAAATTGCTATAAGATTATTTAAAAAAAATGTTTTTATCATTAGTTGCTGTATTATTAAGTAATATTGACATATAAATTGTCATTTTTGATATTAGAATTATTACACCTATGAAAGTTACAACGATTTATAATACTTTCAAATAAATTAATTTGAACTAAAATAGTCTACAAAAATCAACTGTTTCGTGTATGTTAAATATTTGTATTATATATGTAAATTTTAATCGAACAGTTTACGTCGAGGATCATTTATTTTTACGTCCAAAATTTGTTCATGCAAACGAAGTTAAACTAAATATACTAACAAAGGAAAGGAAAATAAGTATACGAAGAAAAAACTAATTATATGAACGACAAAAAATACGGATTTTTAAGTAAAAATATATCAACTTGATTAATTTACGGATTAGTTCAAGAAAATTTTCAAAAGAGATTTATTACATTGATGCCATAATATTGTATGACGTTTGGATTAGTGATATAGTGAAATAATATAAATAATTCGAAAGTTGAATGATGTAGGAAGAAGGCTTAATTACCAAAATCCGACGTAGCAAATAATCCTTAATCAATCCTACTAATGAGCAGAACAAAATTGATCCCCGGTTCAAGTACGCTTTATTTTGTTTGTTCACGCCCATAAATCTTTCAACCTTGAACTCCAAATCTTTATACCGTTTACATGTTCTACAAATTGAACTGAAATAATTTGTTTGTGCTATTATTCATTAATTTATTATTAATAATAAAAATGATTTATTGCTTGCATGCTTCTACATATATCCAAAGTATACAGTAATACCTCGCATAGTATTCGGCTTCTATTCGGATTCATTATAGTCTCGTTTGAAAATTTCAAATCAAACTAATAGAGAAAAATTAAATATTCACATATATATTATTTTCCAAACAATACCCTTTGTATCAGTTGATTTGTTGAAATTATATATATTTATTTTGTACTTTTTAATTCTGTATATGTTTTTTTTTGTACGACTGATGCAATAAACATTATTATTAAATAAATAAAATTAATAATTTTTTTGTTTGTTTCCAAACATTTCTTCACTATTATGAAAATTTCAAACACATTTTAATATATAACATGAATGTGTATAATTCGATATTATAAGTAATTAAATATAAGTGAAAAAATATGAAATTTTTAAAATAATATTTTATAATTGTTTTTATCCACTATTAAGTAAAATGCGGATGCGCCGGGTAAACATAAATAATATATTATTAATCTTTTATAAATTTAAAAGATTTCTAAGAAAGATGTATATATCATGTCAGATTTCTTTACAAACTGAAGATGAAACTTCCACATTTGATCTACTTCAAAAGCCATAAATAATTGATATGAGACCCAAAGATTCAATCAATTCTATCAATACTTAAATTAGATGTCAAAATTAAAATGAAATTAAAAATTAAATTGATTTTTTTTATGAATTTTTCTTGTTTTGCAAACAACAGCCCGCGGGCTAACAGTGACCCGCGAGCTTCATCACTGCGCATATGTCTGATATCCGATCCGCCATAGTTTATTTCGATTACATTGTAAAATTTACAATGTAGCTAAATTAATTCAAAACAATAATGAAAAATTTTAACTGTAATTAATGATATGAGATTTATCCTAAAAACTTACAAAAAGTGACATTTCTGTTTGCGGACAGAAAGACCTATGCTCTGTACAAATATTAACTTTTTAGTAATTTTCAACCGGTGAGTGATCATAGAGAATATTGTTAAAAAATATTAGATTTTTCGGAAAGTTCATGTCGATTTTTGCTAAGTGCCATTGGCCATACCAACAATTTATCAGAATTATAAAAAAAAACATTTGATTTGTGTATATTGTGTATATTTCCATTACAGAAATATTTGGTTTGGATCAAATAATTCATGTCATTTTGGAACCCTCTTGAAGATGAAAGAAAATAAAGTGTATTTGAAACTTTGTTACTTTTTTTTAATGGAAACCTAAAAATGCCAATAAAACTAAAATGTTTTCTGTTTATGAAAAAGTTGTTTTATGCCTTAAAGATTTACTAGTAATAATGATGAAAACAAGACATTGATCAAGAATTACCCGCACTATAGGAAATCTGAATTAGCACTTTTGTTTCTTTTACTACCCAATACAAATTGTTGTAGTTAGACTGAGTTATGATATGTTACTTCATCCAGAATATTCATCAGAATTCCGATTTCTACTTATTTTAGTCTTTGCAAAAGTTTTTTGACGAAAAACCTTCTACATTCTGGGAGAATGTTTAAGTTGCGTGAAAGATAAAGAAAGGTTTATATATCAAAGTTGTGTATATTTACCGGTAAATGTATACATTTGCCGACTTTGTACGGTAATTGTAAGTATCTGACAGAAGCGTCTATCTACTTTCACCGAAAAATATATACATTGATCAACGTATATAAAAGTTAAAAATAATAAATATGAGATACACTTGTATATTAACTTTAAAATGTGTGATTGACGAATTAAGTAAAAAAGCTACCTTTTGCAGCTACACTCTTATTTATGCAATTTTGCAGTTCTAGCATATCCTTGTTTTGCAGTAATTAGAAATTCCTTCGCAGGAAAAACCTCCTTTACACTGATACATTCCAATATTAGTCATATCATCAATAAATATTGTCCCTCTTACAAGTTCTGACTAATAATGACCTTTCGGAGTGATAGTTAAAGAAACAAATAGACATATAGCAGTTGCCGTGGTCCACTGATATGAAGCAAAGAAAATAGTAGTCTTTAGTAATTCTTGAATTAAATTTTACTAATAGAACTGCACAAAATAAACGTACTTTTTTTTGTTTATATATTTTATCAGTATATCAAAGCGTTTAATAAACAAAAATAAATAATATGCAGTAATCCTATATCAACATTTACCAACCCCATTAGGTAAATATATACATTTTCCCGAAATGGTGGTTTAACAACCAAGGTGGTAAATGTATAAATTTATCTATTATGTACTTTTCCCGTAACATATACATAATTAAAAATTATATATCGCAAATCAAAATTAAAATATCATCATTAATTTAAGTGTTCTGCAGAAGTTTAATAAATTTGTTTTCTATTACAGTGAGTAATAAACGATTTAATATAAACAGATAACACGTACACAAATTCAATATTTGCTTTTTGGAGAGACAATGCTTAATCATTTAATTAAATAGCAATATTTTGTCGTCCAATTTTAAATTAAAATATAATCCAACGTTCAGTGAATTATATCGGAAATGAAAGATTGTGGAATTTTCATGGAATGAAATATTCATATTATTTTCATGTATAACATTAATAAAACTAAACTGTAAATTCAATTTATTTACCAGTTAGTAGTCTATCAGTTATTGAGTATACATATTTATTAAATTCTTTATTTACTCCAATATGGGTATTTGTTTGCTGAACCTCGTTTCTTGGTAAAACATAACATATTTTTGTTCGGTATACACGAATTTAGACATCTAGTTTAAGTATTGATAGAACTGATTGAATCTTCGGGTCTCATATCAATTATTTATGGCTTTTGAAGTAGATCGAATGTGGAAGTTTCATATTCAGTTTGTAAAGAAATCTGACATGATATATACAACTTTCTTATATAAATCATTTAAAGAAATATATTTTTTTCTCTAAGTAATTACTTATAAATATTTAATTGTTAATTTATTAATTTTATAGTATTGAAAAATCATCAAAATTAGAATAAATAATTTATTGTGAGCGGAATAGCCGTTTGTAACTAGTTACACAATAAACTTTGATTATTATTATTAAATCAATGTAGAATTAACACAATTAATAATAATATTTAATTGAATTGTTAAGTTAACATTTAATGTAGATTTGATTGTCAAAAATATTACTATATTAATTCATATTTTACATAATTACATAAAAAATCTTGACTTATAGTCAATAGCCATTTGTATCAGTTAACTTTTTTTGAAATCATATATATTTATTTTGTTCTAAACATTATTATTATTTATGTAAATTATGGCACAATCATGTTTATTTTTTAATGTATATTATTTTCTTTTTATTTTTTATGCATCTTTTTTTCTTTGTAAATTGTCAAGAAAAAAATGTATTGAAATATATTATAGTGAGCATGTGCAACAAGTGTACACATTAAGAGGAAATGAGTATAAATAACTGTGGACTATTATGAGCTAAAGAAAGATTATGATATGAAAAAGTATAGGTTATAATGCTGAAAAGTAGTCTAGATAAATCATAGATGGGATTATGTGGGGAGAAGTTGGCTTGAAAGGTTGATCCTAGTAGCAATATGAAAGACCCTAATAAAGTTAAAAGCTAATCGTTATTTTCCGAGGATTATGGACATAAATGAAAATTATAAAGTGTCTTGACCTTTAAGTGATAAAGATATGTAAGTATCCTAATGATTCCGAATGATATGTAGTCTGAATGGGTAAAATGTAGACTGAAAAGTGCGTATTGAACTATACCAACTGTAGATAAATGCGGCTTCGAGATCCGCATGCAGCTCTTTGTAGAGTCTAAAAATTATTATATTTGAATTTTACTACTAAACATTTGAAATAATTATTTTCATTTTCATTACGTGTGGCACTTGTGGTGTTACATGTGGCACTTTAGAAAATATAAAGAAGCAGTTCTGTAAGACTTTTAATTGAAAGGAAAATAATATAAGAAAAAGGATTAAGAAGCAAACAGAAAATGAAATTATAAAAGGTGTAGACAATTAGAGACTCGAGTAGGAAAATCATTGGTATTGAATATAAGGTAATGTAAGTAAAGAATCCTATATGCAGTATGAGCAGTACGTATATAAATAAAGCAAAGAAAATTCAGATTTGCAGTTGAAAGAAAATTATGTGATAAAAGGGACAAAGCTGTACACGGAAAGTTAAATTGTAAAATGTGCAGATCATAAGATGATGATGGTGTGAAGATAAGTTAAAAGTAATTTGTATTGAATATGTTGCAATCTAAGAAAATTATCTTGAAATGTATAGTCCGGAAAATTTAAATTTTAAATAAAATATATTCTTAGGGAATTATGTATGAAACAATACATCTGATAAATGGAAAACAAAAGTTTAGCTGCAAAATGTGTATACTATTAGATTATGAAGATGTAAAGATATAAATAAATAGTATATATAGTATATAGAAATATAAGTTCCTTAAAATTATAGACAAGACAGTCTAAAAGTACGAATGCAACTATACTGAGAAAATTTAGACATACAACTGAAAGGTAAAAGAGACAAAGCTGTAAATGGCAACTTAAGTAAACGAAGGGAATTTAGGATGAGTACATTTTATAGAAATTTGTAGTATGTATTCATTATATATAGTGAAAGAACTGCGTATGGAACTACAACAAAAATATTATAGAAGTGAAATAAAATTATGCGATAAAAAGGACAAATGTGCAGCAAATTGACTAAATTAAAATAAAATTAAAGTATCCTAGAATGCATGTATTTTTTTAACATTTGTAGATTGGATGCGTTGAATAAATAAACTTTAAAATCGCATACAAATAGAAATTTCAAACTCTTCGAAGTTCTTCCTATATCTTAAGATAATTAATTTACGCCTGTAAACTGTAACAATACTGTGCGTCCTGAAGTTGGCTAGAAAAGCTTAGCTCCAAAGAGTTAAGCATGGAGAAGAGCATAGTCTTAAATACCGTTGAGTAAGAAGGAGTATAGTTCTAAGTACATAGTATAAAGAGTAATGTAAGAACAAGAAAATAAACGCCGTATTGAAACCCAAATTTCTTCTAATTCACTTGCGCAACTTTGTCCTTCGTCCAAAACAATATTTATAAAATATTTGTGACTGGATTTGCTACATGCAGAATAAAAAGTGCGTATGGAACTATAACAAAAAAAATTCAGATATACAATTGAAAGAAGTCAAAAGAGATAAAAAAGTCAAAGCTGTAAACGGAAAGTTTGGAAAATGAGCAACGAAAAAGTATATAAAGTCTAGGCAATGGACAACTCCCATGAGCACTTTTAACAAGACATTTAAGTTTTTGGAAGTTTCTTTTTTATTGTTCTCTTGCTGCTATTTCGGTGAATACATTTAACTTTAGATTATTTGATATACAACATGTTATTGTCTTGCGTTAATATTTCAATTGTAATGTATGCTAATATTTGGTACTAATTTGCAAGAGTTGGAATAAAGATGATGGCAAATTTATTAATAATTAAGTTACTCGAAAAAGAACAGAGATAAATCTATGAAAGTGTATTGTAGGTACAATTTGCATACGATTCAAGCAGAACATTCTAATATGTAAAAAGTTCATGGTCGATTTGGTTTTTAAAGATAAACAAAAATTTGTAAAAATAAAATATTTTAGATATACATTTGCGACATTTTGAATGTAAGATTTACATCAATATTAAAAGGAGCTGAAATATTTATATTTTTAGATAACATTAATTTTAAGAAGAAAATCCTTAAAGTTTTAATTATTTGATGATTCAATACAAATATTATAATACCCGAAGTTTCGACTTCGAAAATTGAAACGTCTGTTTATGAAGGGTCTCGTAATCAAGTGGCAAAAGCGAAACAGTCGACTAAATAAAAAAAAATGATAAAGTCTCATTATGCGAGGCGAATAATAAAGGGAAAACGCCAAAGAAAAGAAAAAGACGAACTGTTACACTGGATTTCCACCGTTAATTAAATCTCGAATGATTAATTTCCCTGCGATCGATGTATAAATACGGAATTTATTAGAGGCAACCCTTAATATCGCCCCATTCCCTCTTTCCGTGCGCCTAAATTAATAAATCCCATCTCAGCAGCCAAACGGAGCAAATCGGCAAAGAAAATTTTCCCACTCAAGAATCGCATTATTAATTTCGCGTTTCTCCTCTCACAACCGTTTTGCTTTGTGAGCACACTCTCGTTCTATATTCGATAATTCCAATAAGTTCATTTTTAATTAATGGAATGCCTATAAATTGTTATTGTTTTTTTTTTAAACAACTTTAAACTAATGATTAACTTCAAGTTATCACTAGGTTGTAAAAAAAATGGGAGAAAAAAGAGAAATTATTTGTTTTTAATAAAACAGTCTTCTGAAAAACAATAAACATCCATTGTGTATTATAACTACAGATCTACTACTAGTGTCTCAATATACCATATAAATTAACATTAACAAGATATACGTCTTCATTACGTTTAACAAATTTATCCAAAATTCACATTAAGATCTTATAAAAGTGCGTTTCATCTATCTTGTCTTATATATTATAACTAATTTTTTTAACTTAAAGTTCCAATAAATTTTATCTAAAATAATATATTTAAGTAAGAAGTAAACCTGAATATACCACACAACTTTCTGACTTACATATTTTTACATCTGTTTTTTAGGTGTACTAATGTAATTTTTTCTAGATATAAGTTCCACCCTTTTTCGATATATCTAGAATACATCAAGATAGTTAACTTCAACATATTTAATATAACATAATTATTATAAGGAACAACACTAATAACAGTTATTTGTTATACACCAGCGGTTACCAAACTTTTTTGGTGCCGTTAATATATTAGAATTTTTAACGGCACCAAAATATTGGCCAATCTCAGGCCGAACATTATGTTAATAAAAGTTTTTCTTCAATTTTCGCGGAGCCGCCACACACTATAAAGATGTGGAAATTTTGCTGGATCTCTTTATTAGAAAAAAGATCATAAATTTAGTAACTCAATTATTTCATATAACGTAGATTAAGAAAGTTTATTTCAAGTACTTTTATAGTTTTTACAAATGAAAACCACCAACATTTCCAACCAACTTTAAAAGTGTTGTACTATAATAAAGATTAAATTGTTCTTTATTTCATATACACATTTGTTAACAACATTTTCGGAGATGTGAGTAACTCAAGGAAATATTTATCTATTTATTTGAACTACTGATATATTTTTTTATTGACAAAAATGCTGGTCTTTTTTGTTAGATAGGAAGTATAATAATATATTTGTTGTTTTGTACTTATATACATATTAGCTATACCAACATATCAGGTGCAAAAGGCAAAGTACTTTAAATTATATATTCATTAGAACTACTAACATGTGTTTTGTAAGTAAAAGCTATAGTCATCTTTTCGATATTTATAGAGATTTATAACAAGGAAGTATACATGAATATATAATTTATATTATTTAGAAACCTGATCTACCATCATGAAATTTCCACACATTATATCTGAAAAAATCGCATAATTCCATTTATTTTTATTCAGATCTATCAAATTAATGATACAAAAACTTCTATAATCTTCATAATTTGCTACACATTCATGAAGAAATTAGAACAGAGTTCTCGTTTCTAAACAACTATTGCGTTTAAATTTATATATTCATTAGAACTACTGATATACATTTTGTATCTTCAATATTCATTCTCTCTTCTGCACTCTATAGAAATGCACTTTCATTCATTCTTTTAATTTATATACACAGTAGTAGTAAAAACATTTTTTGAAATTTATCTGTTCATTAGAACTACTAATATAAATTTTGTATTTCCAAGATCTGTTCACACTTTCGCATTCTCTAAACATGAAGATTCACAATTTTTTTTAATTTATATACACAGTTGTCCTTAAAACATGTTTTTTTTTAAATTTTATCAATTCATTACAAATACTAATATACATTTTGTATCTTCAAGATCCATTCTCTCTTCTGCACTCAATAGAAATGTATTTTCATTATTCCTTTAATTTATTTACATAGTAGTACCAAAACCAAGTTTTTTTTTAATTTATCGATTCATTAGAACTACTAGTATATATTTTGTATATACAGGATCAATTCTCTATTCTGCATTCTATAGAAATCCTTTTATATAAATATATATAAAAAGTAGTAGTAAAACCATTTTTTTTTTAAATTAACCATTCATTAAAACTACAAATACAAATTTTGTATTCTCTCTTTTGCATTCAATAGAAATACAATTTTACAAATCCTTTACATTATATACACATCAAATACATCTACATCAAACAATGCAATAGTTTGCACATTCGCATCGTACGTACATTATTTGCTGTGGTTATGTAATTTTCGTTGGGAGCGTAAAAAAATTATCAACGCGTTTCGGTATCAGCAATTAACAGCACAGTATTAACGATCCCCGTCGATATCTGTCCTGTTGATACGGGCCGACGAGAATTTATTATTAGCCTTATTCACATTCGATGTGTTTACTACTTATGAATAAATAACTGAAATTATCCGCATCTCTATTAGTTTCCAGGATTAATTAACCGCATTCGAACGCACTGCGACTTATTAATATTTAGCACTAAATGTTTCAATATGTCGCTTTCCGAATTACATTTCCTCAAATTATACTAATCACTGTTTCAATGCAATCATGTGGGATTTAATAAGTAATGTAATCTGTGGATGCAAAATACTGATTTTATATTAATTTTTAATAATATGAAGAAATCAATTTTACTAAATGTTCAATTTCTAGAATTAAACTTTTCTTCGATCATTTAAAACTTATAAAATATGTATTATTAAATTGTATGCATAACGTAATATTCAATTCACTTTAATATATTTTTTTTATGTCGTATAATTTTATTCACAATAAATTTAAGATCGCGGTTGACATTAATTGGATAATCTTTCTCTTAGCCTGAATGTGATCTTTCCAGGTGAGTCTTCTGTCTAGATGCATGCCTAGATATTTTACTTTTGTTGCTTTGGGCAGATCTTGTCCATCAAGTCTTACAGTTGGGCAGGTCTCTTTCTTTATCGTGTATGTGATATGCACGGATTTCATTTTGTTAACTGCATTCTCCATTTTTTAAGCCATTCTTGTAGCTTATCTAAATGTTCCTGCAGATATTCAAATGCTACTGCTGGATTGCTATATCATCAGGAAATGTTGCAATCGTAGTGTTGCTAGTTTTAGGAATATCTGCCGTATATAGAAGGTAAAAGCAGTGGTCCTAAAATTCTTCCCTGCGACACCCTTGATTCTATTGGATATAAGTCGGTGTATTCGTCTTCTATTTTTACCTGAAACATTCTATTATCGAGGTATGCTTTTATTATTTTAAAATAATTATATGGCAAGTATAGTATTCCGGGATGCCAAACTTTATCAAAAGCTTGCGATATGCCCAAAAAGGCATGCTTTTACTTTCCAGGTCTTGGTAGATGGTATTTACTATTCTGTTTACTTGCTCTATTGTGCCGTGTTTGCAACGAAATCCAAACTGATGGTTTGGTATCAGATTATTTGATGCTATAATAGGTTGCAATCGGTTAGCAAGAAGTTTTTCGAAAACTTTTGATAATATCAGGTCTGTGACTTATGGGTCTGTTTGACTTGATGTCTTCAGCAGGTTTTCCTGGTTTAGCTATTATTATAATTTGTGCGACTTTCCACTGCGCTGGAAAGTAACCTGTACGTAGTATAGTATTAAATATTTGAGTGATCAAAACAATACCTTTCAATGGGAGTTCTTTCAATAGTTTTCCCCTTATTAGGTCATAGCCTAACATCTTCTTCCGCTTTATTTGACTATTATTATATGTTTTATTTTCTTTTGGGCTTATTGGTTTTGGCATTGACATTTGAAACGGAGAAGATAAATAATCTTCAACTTCCTTATCTTCTTCCGTTGAGACTTGCTCTGGTTTAAAGATTGTTCTAAAATGATCTGCGAACATTTCTGCTTTATCACTTACTTTAATATTTGGTAATATTTTTTTAAATAATAAATTTTAATGTATTTTTTTTCTTTTGTAGTAATCAACAATTTAGGGAATAGCTGTATTAACACAACACAATTTTCAGATTAAAATGAATATATCTTTATAGACAATCCGTTTACATAAAGTCTTAGGTAAATAGTTTTAAAGGAATATTACAAATTTGTAATTTGCAAAATTATAATATAACAAAAATGCTAAATTTATTTTCATAATAATAAATATTTTTACTAACAAATGTGTGATTTTATACTTTTAAGAACAAATAGTTAATTATTTTGAATTTATGTAATTGTAATATAGACAATTTGATTTTTTTATCCAATGTAGTTTGCAGATTATGATTCTTTTCTTGACAGAAAAATATAAAAAATTATAAATTTTGCAAGTTTATTTCTTGTGAACTTGGATATAGTGTATATTATTTTGTTAATTAAAGTAATATTTTATTTGTGGATTAATTTTGTATACGAGTATAGCAAACAATAAAATAATAATTTTACATTACATTAAATTAATATAAAATTATTCCTTTTACTCATATATCGTTCCAATCTTGTGTCATATGCAAAAATGATATTGACTCATTTATTATTATCATGTTAGGGTGTGTATTCTTTCGGAAATGATGAATTTTGGATGAATGATGACGGTAATGGTGGGGGTTGTAGCGTGAGAAAAGGAATTAAAGAGATTGAGGTCAGAATCAGAGTGGGGTCAAGTGTATTTACGGAAGAGGGAATACATGTTACAAAAAATATGAAGAAGTGTGAATGGACTGACTTCGTGATTGATAGGTTTGAGAATCTTCATGGAATAAAATTGCATTTTTTTAATATTAATATGATAATCATTATTTTTAACAATTATTTTTATCCTTTATACATTTTTTATTGGGCCTAATTTTGACCAATAAATTATGAACCTGGATATTTCTTCCTTAACAATAAATATATTATCAATAAATATAAATAATGCAAATTGTATTTGCTATAAATTTATTAATACACCGTATAATACAGCTTCGATTAGTCCGGTTTTTATACAACACAGTCACGTTTATTTTTGCGTCGTTTAATATGTACAGAAATACCTTCCATAGCATAACGGTTTGGTTTAAGTCTGGTTTCAAACAGTATTGGTGGAACATTTTACCGGACAATGCGAGGACAGCAATACATATTACCAAATTTTAATATTTTTTTCAGTTTTTTTTATTAATTAAAGTAAAAGTATAGTTTTTATAGAAACAATTTAACATTTATTACAACAAAAAAATGTAATAACGTTGAATTTTTACCATTATATTGTAAAATTATTGACCTTTTTCCATTAAAAATATATACGCGGGATACGATCGATATTTATGTAAATGTATTTGATTTCGAATAACCATGTATGTTTATTATTTAATGTATTTATAAAATATGTACATCATTTTATTAAATACCATGTCAAATAAATGTACAATTGAATATATTGATAAATTAATGTCCCGTGGGAAATTAACTGTTTAGAGCTTATTGTTAACTTAATTGTTATGTTATATTCTTCATATAATACAATTTAGTTATGATTTTGGATAATTGTGAATTACGTTATATCGAAGTTTTGTTGTCAGATGTAACACTCGGTTAACCTATTATAAAACAATGCTATTTGTAAAATTCAATTCAATATATTTTATAAAAATATATAGAGGAAACTCAGATAATTTTGTAATATTAAAACTTATTTAAGCGAAGATTTTTCAAGGTCGCATTTTCAACTGTTATTTGCGAAGCTGCTGTGTATTATTAAATTATGATGTATTTCAGTAGCACCTCTATAAAACTAACGTCAAAGATCATTTTGCTCCGTCTAGAAATGATGACTGCACCACGACAGTGGTTAGTGCGTATATATCCGACGCAATTGTATTTTAAAATTATGCATCAAATTTTATTGTTTTTTTTTAATATTTTTAAACGATTTTAATTAATGAAGTTTTGGAAACAAATAACGATTTCTATTACGTGTACAATTTTATCTTTTCTCTCACCACATTCCGAAATATCCAAGATTTAAAGATCAATTTTATGAACAAACCTTTTAAATAAATCAATAGTATTACATTTATCTACTACAATTAATTACTTTTTTCTTTATTTATAAATTTAAATGATTTTGTTACATTGAAATCTTTTTTTATATAAAATTTTGAGGTATCCAAAAGCTATTGTTCAGATATCATAACGAGAAGTTTGAGACAATAATAATAATAATCTAAACTAATATTATTATTATATTTATAACCAAAAAAAAACCATGATAATTTATTTTTATTCTAGAAAGTTGACAGAGTCCAGAAACTTTTGGAACAATAGGAAGTTTATTACAAAACTTAACATTACATTGAAAACTAGTTTTAATCAATATTTGGCAAGACAATTTAAACTCAAAAGAAAATTATTAAAAACATGTTTTATCAACAAAATAAGTTTTTATATTTTTTTTTTCATTTGTTTGTAAATTTTATAACTATTTTTTTTATTAAAAAACAATAACTTTGATAACATTTATTTGTCAATGTACTTTATTGACTTTTTTAAATTGATTGAAAATGTTAGAGAGAAAATTTATTTTCAATAAAAATGTACATATTTGATCGAAATATTTCAATTGATTTTAGAACGGCAATAAATGTTATATTTGAAGGGTAGAAACAACTTAGAAAAATGTTTTACAGAGCTAAAGGTATCAATAAAGTAGGACTACTGAGAAAGGCAATCCCCAAAAGCTTAGATCTCCCCAAGCTCATATACAACACACATAACAACTGCTTGAGCCAGGGTTTATAATGGATGAACGCTGGCTTCCTTCGGAAATGACTTTGGTTACGGCATATCTGGGTTATGTTACACTTTGGAGAACATATAAAAAGGCCACACTTAAATTTTATTTAGTGTTAAAACTATAATAACAGTGGTATTACACGTGATTTAGCACAATAAAGTATTCAATTAAATTAACCATAATTTTATATTTTACTTTGATATTTGCTATGTAATTAATAATGTAACGTGTTTCAATCTCAATCAATAAATTACAGAACAAAAAAACTCAATACAATATGAAAAATAAAATTCAACTGCTACAAATGGTCTTGTCTGTTTAATTATTATTGCTATTAATACTTCATTTCATTTATTCCTTTGTATTCAATATTTTGTATAGTCTTTGGTTCTCTCTATTCTCAAGTACAAGTGTAATTTGTATATGAATTTTTGTATAAAATTAAATGATCAAATTTTTTGTTCATTCAATTTTTATTTTTGTTTTTTTTTAGTTTCACATTTTTTGTCTGAAAAAAATCGATATATTATTGATATGCTTATTATTAACTAATGTGCTTTGTAAGTATGTATGACACGTGCGATTTCGAACCAAAAAAAAATTGTTTTCACCTAAACTATCAAAACGGTAGCTTCTTCACTGCTTCCATTAAAGCAGTGAAAAGGCTTCAAGAGCGAGTGGTGATCAAATCGCAAAATCCTTATAAGTGGTAGTCCAATAGTTGGAAACATGTCAGTTGGTGCAAGGTCTGAGGAAAGCGGTGAATGATAGATAGTGAGTTCGACCATTGTCCTACATTACCAAGGTGTAATCTATTGACTAGGTCTCATGAATATGTAGTGGAAAACACAAGCGCTGGACCATCTAAGCTTTTTTTGGTATATATTCAGTTTTGGAGTGTGTTTTAACACTTTGTTGTTATCCAATAATTGTCAAAAATAATCCATTTTTCGTCATATGTAACAATATGGACTAACAATGACTTGTCTGTTGTTTCTGACCAAGTTGCGTGGGTGAATGGAAGAAATCGTTAGTAGTTGGTTTATTAACTACTTCTTACATACGCTTTATACTATATAATTAGAACTATATTCATCCTTACTCAACAATACTTAATAGTATTGTTGGGTTGTCAAGAAATTCACGAAATGCTTAAGCTCATTTCTACAGCTCATAGCAGGCGACTTGATGACAGCATAAAAATGCCAATAGGCTCGTTGGAAAGGTGAGTTATTCAACTTTCAACTGAGTGATCGAAGATAACACCTTAAGGGGTTGTCGAGAAACTCAACAGTACTTAATACTATATTTCTCCATGCTTAACTCTTCCGAGCTAAGCTTCCTCGTCAACTTCAGGGCGCACAGTGTTGCCACTATTTACAGCTATGTTGCGCTCTAACACCTTTATGTCGCGACAGCAAAGACTGACAAGTTTTGAAACTATTTCTCGTTTAATATTCGTTAATTCAGATCCCATCTTTCCAGTTTCTTAAGAAATCCATATGTTTTAAACGGTCAAACGTCAAATCTTACTGCTAATTCACTCGTAGTTTGTAATGTATTCGCTTACACTACAGCTTTCAGTCCATCATTATCCACCTTGCTCCCAGGTCGCCACGTGGTTTATTTTGATTTTGATCTTCAAAATCTGAACTTCTCGAACCATATATGAACTATGCGTTTATTAGTTACGTCATTGCCTAACTTCGTTAACAATTCGAATTATCTGCGCTGTATTAGTTCCAAGAAGAAACTCAAATTCGAAAATAACAGTAATTATTGAGCATGATTAACATTCTTCTTAGTCAGATGTACTGATGAAGTACCTTTTAAAGTACTTCAGCAGAGTTTATAATTGTGGTAAACGGCCATAGCTTACTAAAATATTAATTATAAATTGGAAGTACTTAACTAGGTTGAAGTTTGTGGGTGCTTGAAAAAAAAAGCTGTCGATTTTTTCAGAATTTAAAACAAAACTTTTGGGGTGACGTGACATATTTCAGAAAGCATTTAAATTAAACCGATAAGTTTGGTGAGTTGTTGCTCAGCGCCGCTTGAGGGCGCAAATAAATTAGAAAAGTTGCAAAAATACGCCACTCTCTCGCACGCACGAACTTTCACCGTTCAGAAAAAAAATGGTTAGGAATGGAATGAAAAAAAAAAACTTTATTATTCCAGACAATAATTAGTTTACCCAAGTATTAAACACGGAAAATGTATATAAGAACCCCCAAATTTATGTATGATATATGGGCTTCCCGCATATTAAGATTAATATCGCTGCGAACGCAATTTTTCTTTATACCCACTTCTTATTTAGTCGAATTATTATTTAATGGCCCTGATAATAAACTAAGCAAAAGAAAAAGAAATACCACATACAAAAAACTATATAAGTGCATGGAAAATGAAAAGAAAACTTCTATTCGCCGTCGCATAACCAATTTTCTCGCGATTCTTGCGTGTTAACTTTTCTCATAAAAAAAAATTCACCTGTTGCATCATTTTATTTTTTTATATGTCGTCCCCTACATTGAGACTCTCCCGTTTTTTACCAAATAAAAAAAAGCCCCGAAAGAGAAAAGAAAATGTGTGAAAAGCCAAATCATTTTCGCTAAACGAAATTTCCTTCTCTATTGATTTCTGATCTTATTTTTTTTTCGCTTTTCTCTACTACATTGTTCGTCGGTTCGTTCGTGATTTTTTTTCTCTTCTCTCTCTTTCTACATGCTTTTGCGTCCTTTGCCTTTCTTATATTCAAGGAGGCCAATTTGGCTTCTACAAACAATTTTGCTTTCCATTCTCGTACGCCGTTTTATTAAAATCCCCTCGAACATACTTCAACCTCACGGGGAATCTAATCAACCTATCCGAATATAATATTACGCTCATCGAATGGGGCCACGTGCCTTTCCGTTTACCCGGCGCATCCACCGGAAATATCAATTTTAAATATTAATAACTAAAATCTGGAACAAATAATATTTATATTTTTTTCTAATAATACATGTGTTTTTCATTATCCCTATCCAAAGTATATCAAATCAACAAACAATCAACGATCTTTTAATAAAAATACATTGTTCAAACTGGATTAAAACTAAATTCTTCAAAATATAAGAAATGCAGTTTTTTTACTTGAAAATATTGTTTGAAAATTTAAAATACTGACTTTTAATTCAACAAATTAATTTTGTGTAATAATTAGTACATTAGTTTAAATATAATTTTATGTAGTTATTAGTTATTTTTGATACACATGACTTTTTCAAACAAGTTTCTTTTTGTGTGGCTTATTTTTGTTTTAGTCAGTTTCTTGATTAGTTTTTTTTCATGGAAATGCGGAAACTTCAAATACAAAAGTTCTGAGTGAAAAATCCTTGAAATTACTATTTATTTCGTGATCTATAGAAGAAGTCTTGTTTAAAATTTTGGTTAGAAATTAAAAACTTATGTAAAACTTAATTTCATTATGAAAATTAAATTAATTAAGGTAATAATTATCAGAAAAAAAGTATAGAATTTAAAATTTCTTAATTGGTTTTCGTTAAATTATACATTATTTGTGGCTAAGTGTTGATTCTTGGAGCTCCACATATATATACTAGGCCCTAAATACTAGTTAGTTTTAGTTTTTGAGTGCCCAAATATCTTATAAATTCGGGGTTCGGTCCATTGTAATTCCGTAATTGAATATGTCTCATGTTGACCTGACAATAAACATACTTTTATGATATTGTACTGAATATTTTGTTGAAATGAGTAATCTTCAAGAAAATATTTGTTTAGTCGAACTAGTCAGTGAAATCTTATTATTATTTATTATTGATATTCAATAAATAGTATTTCGAGTGAAATCTTTTGGTTAATTTCTGTATATATTGATTGATTTATTTGATTTGTCAATATTGACAAATAAGATCTTAAATTTCTGATTTGATTAAGAATAATGAATAGTTAAAATAAAACTGTTCAAGCTAACTATAATTAAAAAAAATAAATGCATTAAGAATTGATGCAAACTTTTGTATATATTTCAACGATTTCGACGATGAAATGAAAAAAGTTAGCATTTTCGTATTTAGAACAAATATGCGCCATTTTGTTTGATAACTTTTGTCAATCTTGAAGGCAATTTCATAATTTTGCGCTTGAAGAAATGAACAAACCTCTCTTGAGGCGAGTTTTTTACGATCAAGAAAATTTTGCAAATGCTTGAAAAGATGATAATTGCTTGTTGCCAGGTATGTGCTATACCTCCTATCCAAAGCTCTGGGAGCTTCTGACTCGTCATTAAAAATGTGTACGGACTGGCAATGTCTTGATGGAACCCAACACAGGAATTGGCCAATTCTCGTCGAGCGCTTGCTTCAATCTGATCAGTTGTTGACAGTACAGGTCCGAATTGTGTGATTGGCCTGATCGGAGCAGCACATAGTGGAGGATTCCCTTCCAATCCTACAATTTTCTTGGTCGTTAATTCACGATCTTTTTTGCCTGTTTTAGTATGTGACGCATTTTTCACTATTCGCTTCAAAATCTCGTTGCGTTTCAGCAAAGAATCGCTCCAAAAGGTTCTTTTGCGTCAATTCGTGTGACACCCATACATCGAGCTTCTTCTTGAGACCAGCCTTATGCAAATGGTTCCAAACAGTTTTCTGGCTAATTTTCAGTTCCTGGACAATGGAATAAGTACTCGCAAGCCGGTCCGACTCGAAGATTTCCATAATTTTATCAACATTTTAGACGATTGGCCTATCAGAGCATGTATCATCTACGACCATATTACCAAAACGGAAGCATTGGAACCAACGCTTCGCTGTTGCATTCGATACTGTATTGGGTCCTTAATTAATACAATTATTTTTGGCCGCCTGGTCCGCTTTTCGCCTTGGTCGTAGTGGTACTGAATAATGTATCAAACTTTATCTTTTTTAACTCCATTTTTTATCGGGCCATTAGAATTTAAGAATGTCGTGTACCCTAGACACTAGTTAGTTAAATGATTACTGGGGGAGTCAGTATACATTTTGAGATTTGAAGCACATTTCCTAAAACTCAAGCGGACCCACAATGCAGAGTACTGGGTATTGTAGTTCCGCTAATGATATTATTTTATTGATTAAAATAAGCTAATTAAAAAAAAACATAGTTTCAAAGGACAAACATAAGATTATATATTTATATGCTAAATTTTTGTAATTGTATATCATTTTCAGTATTTCAATTCATTTTTATTTCTTCAAATTTTTGAGATGTGAGACTACTTTAAACGAGTTCGGAGTACGCAATGAAACTTTAACGTTGTTGAAATATCAGCATGGCGGTTTACATGTTTTCCAATTATTTGTTTCCCTTGAACCCAAAAATCAAATCATCCAGTGTGAAATTAGTTTCGTGATGGAAAAGTAGTTCGGAGGGCTGCAATACATGTATATATACTCATACACCCTTCTATATACAAATACAAACAACCCCTCTTCCTCCTGCCTGACGTAATATGCACGAGTGAAACGAGTTCAAGACAAAATCGCAACGTCAATCACTTATCAGTTGCGTAACAAAGTTTAATGGTCTGCCTCTTTTGATGTGAATGCGTATGAAACTCAATTAACCAGAGCACTAAAACCATTATTTTCACAACAAACAAATTAAATTCCAACAACGGCAATTACCGGCTTTTAAAAAAATGTATTTTATACGAGCGAAAACAAACAGTCACGAAGAGTGGAAAAAAAAATAAACAACAAAAACAGGGGATGTTTTACGTGGAAAGTTGTAAAACGTATTCGCTTTTCCAAACGGCCATTTCGGAGGAAATAATTACATCCGGCGGCCATTTCGAATATAATAAAATTTAGGTATTGTAGATGCGAAAACAAATACATATGCTTACGTGTATAATATGGTTGTGCGCGTTTGGAGGAAATGTGATTTGTGTTTTATGCATGGTTATATTACAGTAATAATGTGGAGAGCGCAGCAGGAAAGCCTGTGATTAGCATTAGCGATTCTGCATGATGAAGCTCTGTTTTGCAACAAAAGTCTAATGGTTTATTTATTTAAAGATGGAAATAGGTCAGTTATTAAATCCATTTTATAGAAAAATCATATGTGGTAAGAATGTAATTAATGTATTATATTAAAATACGATTTCTTCTGTTCAGAAATGGACTAAGATTTAAGATTCTTCTTTAAGTCTTTGATGACTGCGCCACTACAGTACAATGGTCTTGCATGCAATTTTATATAAAGTTTCTCGTGTTAATTAACTTATAATAAAACATTTTTTATATTTCAGATATTCCTAATACCAAAAAATATATATTGATGATACTTAAACATATGCCAAGTACAATTATTATAATTCCTGAAGTATTTAATCAATTTTTGTAGAAAACGTATTGGATATTAACATTTTGTTAATGTACATTTAATGTAAGTTAATAATTTCTCTAAATATATATTACTTATTACAAATACAATAATACCTCGCATATTGTAGCTTCGATTAGTGCGGATTCAGTACAGTACGGTTCGAAAAATTCATGACAAAATATTTGTATTATTTTGTATTTTTTTTTGTATATAAATGATCTTTTTTTGCGAATTTAAAGACGTCGATTAGTCCGGTTTCACACAATGTCGGATAATAGTAAGAAAGTAATTATTATTTTCTTAATTTATTATTAAATTTTTTATTATAAAAAAAAATAATATTTTTCGGACTAAAATGCGATTTTTTTTTTCTGTAGACAAATTGATTAAGATTTAAGATTCTTCTTTAAGTCTTTGATGACAGACTAAAGATTTGATGACTGCAGTGGTCTTGCTTGTAATTTTACATAAGTGAAGTTTCTTGTGGACATAATAAAGCGGATATAGCCGCCGTTCAACCGGGTTAAAAAACTTAAAATATTTTTTTATGATACTTATTTCAAGTAGAATTATTAAAATTCGTGAAGAAGAATATAGTACATTTTAATATACCAAATTTTTTGTGGAAAACATGTTGGATACTTACATTTTGTTAATGTAAATTTTTTGTAACTTGATACTTTATTGAAATACATATAACATATTACAAATACAACAATACATGTAACTTCGATTAGTGCGGATTAACTACAGTACAGTTCGAAAATTTCATAACAATATCAATATCAAGTACTTATTAATAAGCATTTTGTTTTAAATTAATTATAAACTAGTAAATGAATATTAAGAAAGCACACATACTCCTTTAATTAAATTGTTACTACTAAGAATTTTTTTTTGGAATTATAAAAAAATATTTCTTTATTGACAAAACTTAAATAGGAATATAAAATTATGAAAATTTTTATGGAATTCTGAACATTCTACCTGTAATTAAAAGTTTTATGTAATTTTAAGACACAAAACTTAAGGAATTATTTTAATTATGTTATTGTAATTAGTTTGTTATTCTATGAATTAATGATACCTTTCGGTATGTGTTTAGATGTGTACACATCGTGGTGTTGCTTGTTTCATCTAACTGTTGCTATTGAGTAGAGAATATGTGCAATCAAGAAGCAGTAATGACGTGAGGGTAACCGGCTTCGGTTAAATACAAGACATCAATATTGAGTACCAATAACAACAGTTGGAAAGCCTTCAACCGAAAGACGAAATCGCTTTTATAGGCTATTACACTAATAGATTTCAATTAAAATAACAATTTCGTGTAATAATTGAACGATAAATAAACAATGTTAAATCATTAGTGTAAACAACATAATTACATGATTCTGTTTGTAATTAAATAACGATGTATCATTATTTGTTATGAATATTATTGTAATATACTTGTTTATATATATTCTGATTGTTTCACATTATGCTGATATAATAAGAATAAACTATAAGAAAATCTGATACGAAAGAGATGAATTCTAAACTTTAACTAATTATAAAAATAAATGAGTTAAATATTTCTTTAGATATATTTAAATATACATGAAAAATTAAAGTTTTTAATCATTTTGTTTGATTAAACATATCTTGTACCAAACCACTTCAACAGAAGTTGAGGGCAATTCGTTCAAAATTAGCCAACATTGACAAAAAAAAATGAACCCTATTTTTTACTCTAATTTGATTGGTCCAAACTAAGCAATTAGTTAATGGTCTAATTTAAGGAACGATGTTGTAATTTGAGAAACTAGTAATTAAAAAACAAAAAGTATTTAATCTAACCATATTCTTTTTATTTTGATCGGTCCAATTTAAGCAACTAGACCAAGGTTTCCCAAACATAACCTGCAATTTTCATGGAAAAACTTGTTAATTTTGTAGGGTAGGTACATAATAAATAAAGAGAAAAAACATTTAGTAATTATTTCATTCCTGATTTTCACAGAACACCAGTGTTCCGCGGAACATAGTTTGGGAAACCCTGAATTAGACAATGGTAAAAATTGAAAACTTTGACAAAAAAGAAAATATTTAACCTAACTCTATTTTCTTTTCTAATTTAATTGGTCCAGTTTAAAACAAGAAAACAATTAAGCAATTAAAAAAAACTAAAGTGTTTCAAAATTAGGCAACTATTTAATCTAACCCTATTTTTCTTTAATTTGATCGGTCTAATTTAAGCAACTAAATAATGGTACAATTAATAAAACTATAAAACTAAATAGTATTCATACTTAACCCTATGTTTTGCAACGAGATAATGGTCCAACTTATACAAGTAGATACTGGTCCAAAATTAGACAACTTTGAAAAACAATAAAATAGTTATCCAAACTCTATGTTTTCTCTAATTCTCAAAAAACGAGAAGAGAATATAATTTTAAGCATGGTAGAGTAGCTTAAAAATATACTCTCTTCTCCTTGTTTAACTCTTCGGAGCTAGCTTTCTTGATTAAATAGTAATAGATACAGCATTGAAACGTGTATTTTTGCGTTTCAATGCCACAAAATAATTGATTTTTTGTATTTGGGTCTGTGATTCCTAATTTATCCGTATCTCATATTTTGATTTAAAATACTTCATGATCAAACTATCTGCTTAAATTTACCTTTAAAAACTCACGTTGTTCCTCCAAAAACAATATGTTTACAACTACTCAACATTGTACAATGATCATAAAAGTCTATTACCTTCCTTACCATCTCCTGGCAATTGATTTATGTATAAGGGAATGGAATTAGAGTAGACTTCAATTGAGGCCGCACGTTCCCCCTCACAATCTACGCTTATGCGGGAAGAGATTGTAATTTTGGGGGGGTGAAAGCGAACGGCGATTAGAATCTGGCCCAATTCTGAACAGAAAATTATACACCGCAAACCGATTCTGCAATTTATCGCCTCTATATCATAAGCATCAAATTCACAACAATAACGAGACAGCTGCCCGTTTGTTAAAAAACTGGCAATTACGTAAATACGGGAAATTACTTTGCGGACTTTTTAACAATTCATAAACGTTGCTTGTACTTGCTTCTTTTTGGTTTCTAATTTAATGACATCATCAGTGCTAGTCATTGCGTAATTACAGTTATTTCCAATTCCGCTTTCAAGCTCATAGTTCATTTTTAAAGTGCGGTAATTATGTATCATGTTAAGTGCATAATAGAACAGACTGTATATATTGAACTGTATGTGTATATATATTTTTTTTTACTATATTGACCCAGAAAATGTGCTAGATATGATTCGATAACGGCTCTGCTGTCCTCTCCCTAATGTAATAATTTATTATCACAATCTAATATAACGCATGTAATGGATACAGTTAAAATTTACATGCATTTCACAAATAGGTCATTGTAACATTGTAAGGTAATCTTTAGCACAGCTAATAAAATTACATTAATATCCGTAGATATAACCAGAAACAGGAGATCCATCACCAATCTAGTTAATCTAGGATAGTCTAGATCAGTGGTTTTAAAGTCAAATTGCGTCAAATGCATAATCTGAATTTTGAACTATATTATTAAAACTGTAATAGGAAATTGTACATTAGTCAAATACTTCTATAAATCAATAATCATATCCAATTGTAATGCAATGATTATTACACTGATTAAAAAAATAAATGAAAAAAGAATGTAAGTGTAGTTAAATATGTGCACACTACATGAATTTAGTGACAGTTTTTACTACTTATTTATAACAATCTTAGGATTATTAGCCATATGAATGAATTTATAATTGTGAGAAGATAGTAATTACGCACTAATTGCATATATCGTAAATATTAGCTCTACAACAGTCAACTTTCCATTTAAACAAGTTATGTTGATATAACCGAAAGTTATAAATTATCTACTGGTCAAGTTGCTTTAGCGCAGCGGTTGCCAACCACTGATCCGCAAGAGGATTTGGTTAGTCTGTGGAGTATTATATTTACAATTTTTGTTTTTATTATATTCTGAATCTATTTTTTTTGTAATTTTCAACTTATTACGTTGTATGTTTATATTTAGAATCTTATTTTTGTGGAAAAAAACATGGTAGTAAACCATAAGATCAAAAAATTTGGCGATCACTGCTATAATCGACCAATTTAGACGCCGGTCCATATTAGGCAACTTCTTTGCCATTATCAAATTATAATCTACTTGGATAATAGCATAAATACTTACCTATGGCCAATAGTCCTTTGCAACCTTTGTTTTAGTTACTACTACGTTATTGTTTTAAGTTTATATTTTGGTAATTTATTGTAATAAATGTTATTGTATCTTTTTTATCTTTACGGTCCTATTTCTGCCACTCTTTTGTTATTTATCAAGCGTACAATAGATTTTATTATTAGTGCGATTTGAACCTGTCACCTTTTGTATAAGACTTATATAGCAAGTACGTCTAATAATCTAGAAGAATTTTCAAAAATATTGCAAGAGCAAAATGCAATTATTGAGTACCTATGTCTAAACGAACATATTTTTCATAAATAATTGTCAATAATTAAGTACATAAGTATGATATTTTGATAATTTATACTCTACTCATTGGTAATCATATAACAACTGTGGGAAAATGAGACTCTTTGTTCAGTAAAGTGCGGCTCCCATTAAAATTATAATATTTGAATTTTATTACTAAAATTTAGAAATTATTATTTTCCTTTCATTACAATTGATCTTATGTTCATATATATGACTTCTGAAAATTATGACTTGTGCAATTACATTTTTTTTAATTGATCTTCCTACGTGTAGATCTTCATAAAATAGATACGCGACAACTGGGCGATGGTCAACTCGGCGACTGACACTTTAAAATAAAATTTTAACATATTCGCTTATGATAATAACAATAATTTATTAGCCAAATAATAGAACATAACATATATTTGATATATATAAAAAAACAAAATCCAATTTTCCATAAAAAAAATTGAAAATAAATCAAAAATATACTCAAATATGAAGAATCTCTACATATTTTGTTATATACATGAAATTTATGTTATGTTAATAATATATGGCTAAAAAAAATATTGTTATTATTATAATATGTTAAAATTTAATTTTAAAGTGTCAGTCGCCGAGTTGACGATCTATTTTATGATAATATAGAAAACCTAATTGCGTCTGTCTTTGGCCTCATTTGTGTCCACCCATGTCATATAATAAATAAGTACTTGTTAAGTTTAATTATACTTAAGAATCTATAGAATTCTACTATACATAATAAAAAAACGAAAACTGTGAACTATTTCGTTTAATTCGTGTGGCGCAAATTATTTCGTAGGAGTGTTAAGTGATTCGATTGAAGTTCTCGATGCAAGATAAGCACGAGCGGAGGGGTTTTAATCGAATGCCAAAGTTCGTTAAGTTCCTAGAACTCCTTAAACTTCAAATACAACCACATCCACACTTTTCTTTACATATATACGTATATGCTGATGAGCAGGTGTAATTTATTTTTAACTGCGCCGTCTGGAGATCACCGATAACGGCCGCCTTAATCGGAGGGGCTTTAAATAGTGAAAACGACCATAATTTATTCGACAGTAATTCGGGCATCACGTGCCACGAACGCAGTTTTAGTTGCTCGAAGGAAAATCAAGACGCGTACGAGTGTATAAACGCACCGAACCACAAACCACCCAAAAAATGCAGGAGGTAGATGGTAAACAATTCAAGCTGGATAAGTTTGACCATTAAAAGTTGGGGGGCAGCAAGGGTCGTTGTAGCTGCACCGGAGGTCGTCCGCACGCGAGAACCCGATTAAAGATAACATACAGCTTTAGGAAATATAGACTTCGTGAGTGTATGTGAGCATGTATGTATTTGTATATGTTTGTATGTTTGAATGTATGTATACGCATTTGTGTTTGTGTGTGCATACGTTATATGTGTGTATACGTAAGATAATCAACTGAAACGCCAACTTTTCGTATAAATTTATTATTAAGGTTCAAACTACCCACGAATACCAACGTAACGTACGGCATGGAGAGGGAGACACGTAGATTTATTGCGGCCGTTCGGTAATTTAATTAAATTTTAAATTTGAAAGCGTTCCTCAATCATCGAAATAACTGCGATAAAATGCAAGTATAGAAGAGAGAGAACAACAATGTTTCCGACTTCTCCGGGTTTTGATTCCAATCCGCGGCATTTCGACGAGATTAAAAGCACCACTCGACAATGTATTCGACTTCAACCTCCCTATCCCTTCATCTTCTTCACCCATTGTTGACAACATTTCAATTTAATCTTAGTCGAGCGAAGAGGTATGGAGATGAAGAAACGAACGATCGGAGTAACGGAAATCTTCGATGCGGAAGAAATAAATAAATAAGTATGAGAAAAAAATAGGGAGTTGCGTGGGGTGACGCAGGAAGAGAATCGGCGAAAAGCGAATAAAAGGTAATAAAATTGAAGATACATTCATTTATAATATCCAATAAACAGTTACTTTATATACGACGCTGGATTTCGTAAATTCGCGCTTAGCTTTGGTATGTTCGTAAGTCGAATTTCATACAAAAAATGTACATCAATATTAACAATTTGATAACAATAAAATATTATTTATGCTCTTTTTATATGTAAACAACTATATACCTGAATAATAGTGATTTTATTAGAAATATTCTAACTCTTCAGATTTAAGAGTGTAGTGATAATTTCAATATAACATCTTATAAAAGTCAGTGAGATTCACAAGTGCGAATTAACAAGTTACTTGTCAAATCATATGTATATAGATTTAATTTTTAGGCAACTAAAAATATTGAAAATACATTTAGTTATGCATTGTCAAATTATTTTACAAAATCATCTGAAAATAGTAGTTTTAGTATAAAATCGTTTTAGAGTTAACAAAATTCACACGTGTGTCTTGTCAAGTTACTTGCTAAGTTTTGTAGATGAATATTTTGTCCTTATTTTAAGTGTAATAGGAGAGACAAGGCAACTTCGATAATTTGTGTTCAACTTTCAAGTTTCAAAACAGATTTTTCTGGATTTTTTTGTTAGTCTCTCAAATTATATGACCTTCTAACACTTTGAAGATTGTGGGTTTATTCAACTTAGATTATAGTGATTTTATAAGAAATATTCTGGATTATTGTCATCATCTGTATTCTATCAGTCATAATCTAACTATTCGGATTTATCAGTGAGATTCGCACGTGCGATTTACCAAGTTACTTGTCAAGAAATATGTAGTCAAAACTATATTTAGTTATATATTGTCAATATTTTTTACTGAAAATCATCTGAAAATAATAGTTTAAATGCTGACGTGCGCCTTGTCAAGTTACTTGCTAATATGTTTAGATGAACATTTTGTCCTTTTTTTAAATTAAATAGGAGAGACAAGTCAACTTCGATATGTTGCGTTCGACTTTCGAGTTTCAAAACAGATTTTTCTGGAGTATTGTTTGTTATTCTCTCAAAATATTTTACCTTCATACAGTTTGAAGATCGTGAGTTTATTCAACTTAGACTGTACTTATATCGATCAAAAAAAACTAAAATTAACTAAACTAAATTATTCACTACGTAAGATATGTATTTCTTTAGAAATGTTTCTGAAAGAAGCAACTTTCAGAAATACTTTAGTGATGCCATTTGTAAATCATTATTGATAACTATCTTCGAATCATATCAATATATTAAAGTTTACAAAAATCACACTTACAACTTGTTAACTAAATTTAATCGGAGAGACAAATCAACTATACAATTCTCTGGTTTGTCTTTCGAGTTTCAAAACCAGTTTTTCTTTAAATGGTTTTTGTTGTTGTTTGACTTTGAAATTATTTGAAATTTAAACCGAGTGAAATGTGTTATTCTATTCCTCTTAATTTTTTTATTTACACTCAACAAAATATGTGTTACGTAACAATATAATTTCTTTGTTAATTCATTAAAAAAGAAAAAGAATGATTTATCAACAAGGAAAATGATAGTTTTAGTAGTTTAAAATCGTAATAGAGTCTTACATAGTTCGATAATTGAGATAATCATCTTCACAAGTTACTTTTAATTAGATTTTTAACAAGTCTAGCGTTGTTAATTAACGTAATTACTCATAGCAAAAATAAATTATTAATAAAATATGTTATTGTTTACTTGATAAATTTTCAAGTAAAGCGGATACACATTTTCTTTATTATTATTTCAATATTTGAAAGAACTAAATAGAATATTAAAATAAAGTTTACAAGCACATTCAGATTATTCGGTCTGTAAAGGTAAACTATTCAAGTTGTGTTTTTTTGCTTGATACATCCCCCAAAACAGACAATAAATGTAAATCCTAAATCTCATCCGCAGACCTTTCCACTGCAATAAATAATCTTGTGGATGAGTCAGAATAGTTGTAAGTACGACCTTTGTGGCAGATGTTCCCTTGGGATCCCAACAATTTCCCCATTTCCTTAAGGGAATATTATGTTTGATTTACGCGAATTTGATTCACCCGTTTATTTTTCGAGAGCTCAGCGACCCAAGAAATTGAGAATCGTCTTGTATAAATAGGTCAATGCTTTACTTTCTCCCAAGTATATAACGAACGATAACATTTTTAAAGTATTAACATAATTTTTATCAGTTTATTAAGTAAAGTTAAAGTTCCGATCAATACAATTTCATTATAATATTTCATAAAAAGTGAAGAACTTAGAAATTTCCAATGTTAATTAAAAAAGCTTAAAAATCAACATTGAATCACCATGTTTAGAACCCAATAAAGTTGAGTAAATCAACTATATAGTAAAGTACATTTTTACCGTAAAAAACTTCAGTAGAAAATATATTAGAAACAATATAATTCCAAAAATTCTTTAGCAGAAAATAAACTAGAAGTTAGTAATCTTCTATAGAAGAATACTCTTGTTTTCTTTAAAGTTTAAAAGATTGGTTTACTCATTTATTTTAAAATATTATAGATTTGACAATTATTAAGTATATATTTAATTAAGAATTAGCCTATTATGTGAACATATCCAATGAATTAACAGAATTTACTTGTTATCAAGTTTTATATAAATATACTGAGTTTTTTCTTAATAATTCTTACATTATTTTATAATAGACAATTAAAACTTTACAATTTTTTATAATAATTAAGTTTGAAATTTAATTAAACTTAGTTGGTGTACTTTCGATGATGGATGTTTTCAGGTATACCGGTAATGCGTTTGATCAATAGTTATTAATTGAATTTAGTGAAGTTATAACATCAAGATATTGGTAGACAAAGACCGAACCGAAAGCACAATTTCCACAATCTTATTATCGATTTTACGCTTCGCCTTGATTCTCAGGACGATAAACTCTTGGAAACTCCTATCAACGTGCGTTGTATACAAACACACAACACATAAAAGCTTCCACGTGTCTTCAATTTACTGCGGAATTGATACTATGTGACTCATGTAATTATCGAGGATCATATTACCTACATTAATTCTGTTAAACCAGTCAATGTTGGTTGTCAATCTTTATTAGTGCTTTGATTGCAAGGACCAACAGCGTCTTAAGTGCTCACCCGAATTAAGGACCAAATTTAATTTCACTAATTAAGAAGACGTTGATAATTAAATGTTCTTGTTTTCTTATATGTGTGTTTTCGTCAAATTTAATATATTTTAATAAAAAATAATTCATAATTGTTAACTTAAATATACATATTTTATCAAATAATTCCTAGTTTAAAGTTATAAAAGTAAATTATATGTAAAAGGAAAATATTAGCACAGATTTATGTAATAATTACTATAAAAGTTATTACAATAATGCAATATCTAATGCAATATCTCAGATGTTTTAAACAGGAGAAATTGAGGAATTTAAAGTTGCATAAAAATAAACTGCATTAAAGAGACTTGACATAAAGAGAAAAAAAACTATAATGTATGCTATATAAATTGTGTACTAACCACAAAGCTAATAAAGAAAGCTAGGTTTTGTACGATTTTAAGAATAGTCCCTGAAGTACCCGATCTCATGTAGAATTAACGGTTTTTGTTTGAATTTTTTTGAATTTTATGACCAAATTACTATTTATTTGACAGCCATGAACAATGAACGCTGTCAGTGAATTTGTAAATATGGAAAAAATTGGTCATCATTATGTGATACAATACTTTCATTTAAAAGGTCTCAGTCCAATCAATATCAAAGCCGAGCTATATTCTATATTCTGCAGGAATCTGCTCCTTCGTGATCGAAAAAATGAGGTGACTACGACGAAATGTTGAAGAAAATCTCCAAAATAGTAATAGATGATCGTCGACTGAACAAGCTAGCAGACATGGTAATTATTTCAAAAAGTGCTGAATATTGCATATTGACTGAACATTTGGAGATGAGCAAGCTGTGCCGCGTTTGGTCACAATCAAGACAATGCGCCAGTTTACACATCTGTTATTGCGATGTCCAAAATCAATGAGTTAAAATTGAAATTGCTTCCTCACGCACCCTTGGAATAGATTCAGCCCCCTTGATATATTTTTTTAATTCAATTACTTTTTGACCTTTATCCGCGAAACTTTTTCTTTGATCTAAAACAGTTTTTTTTCAATTAATATTGTATCACTTTGATGGTAATTTGAAAAGGTGGGTATATATGCGAAGGATTTATTGCAACAAGCACAATACAAACTTAACAAAAGAATATGAGAAAAATAAATTAAATTGAATTGTTGCAAATCACTTGAAATAAATCTATTATATTTCATCAACAATAAATAATCATGAACTACTGTAATTCTACCTGAGGTAATTAAGGTGTTTATAATAAATAAGGTTTTTATATCATTTCAAAATCTATAGCTCATTTTACTTTAATAATAATACATATATTTAAGTATTTCTTCTTTGTTTTTGTAAAAATAGCAAAAGAGAGCAGTTTTATTGATTTTCATAAAAAAAACAACTTTTGCATTTCTTAATAAAATATTTTTAATAGTAAATTGTAAAAGCAATTGTTTAAAACTTCCATAACTAAATTTCATGTTAATTTCAATTTCGTAAGGTATAGTAGGAATTATTTTGCTTGTTATGAAAAAGTGTAATTCAACTTTATTTTATAATTTTGAATAATTTATATGCTTAAAAAATATATAATTGTTTTCAATAATTAGAATAGTAATCAAAATTTAGGATTTCTTATAGAAAAATACCAATTAAGTATTGAATTATTGTTTTTGTATTGCATTTAATTTACTGAAAAGAAATTATTTATGTAATTTACATCTATGAAAATTTTGCATCATAATTACAAATTTATTGCAAGTCATAAACTTATATTACACAAAAAACAATGATGATGTATTTAATTGTATTTTGTATTTAAGAATTTTTACAACTAATTTAATTTTTAATTAACTTTTTACAAAATTAAAGCAGCAAAGCTTATTTTTTTTTAATATTGCATAAAACTATCAAAATAAAATTTTACTCTATAGAAAAGTATATAGATATACTAAATGCAATCATTTATCTAAATTTCTTTGAAATATTATTTTATTTCTTATGTTTTTTCTCAGAAAATATAAAAGAAAAGAATATTTATTGCCCAAGCAGGTCCTTGTTTTGCAAAAAATAGACGACATATATTATATAAGATTTATTTTTTCTTTTGCATCAGCAATTTTTGAACTACTTCTCGAAAAAGTTTACACTAAAGTTTAGCGTTTCAACGATTTTGTGACAAAATGTTTGTTTTTAATGAAATAATTACAAGAATTAATACATTTTTGGCTCAAAAACCAATTTTCGAACAAAAAAGAGATTTAAAAAACCTAGCATTTATTGAAATAACATTACTTTGTTTGATAAAGAGTCTATTTAATGTATTTTTCACTAATATGCATATTATCTTTAAAATTACATAAATAATTACAAAATAAAGTAATAAATAAAAGATATAATTAAATAAGAAATTTAGTAATAATATATGAAAACGGTAATGTAATTCAAGTAATAATAATTTCACGAATTAATTTTGATTATTACAAATACTTAATAAATTTAATAAAATATAGTCCATGTTTGAATTCCACCTGACATGGAAAATGTCAAGCAGCTGTCTATGTTTACTTTGACCAAAGAAGAAACAGCGCCTTATTTGACCAGAATGAAATATGAATGGAGTCCATTTTCATTAGCGCAGACGGAAACATACAAAGAACCGCATTATAATTAAATCGACATTAATTGGAAGAGTAATTGTTGGCTTCCCGCGATAACAACATGTTTGTTGCGTGTTTGTTCTTTTGTACCGTATTTAGTTTGTTTCCTCCACCCTTTTTGTACCCCCACATTTTTATTACAACCGAAGAGATTTATATGAATTCGATGAAACCTCGCAAATGCGAAATCGATATTACAAGCCGTTCCAATCCAAAACCAAAATAATACGTTTTCATTACGCGATTTCAGCGCGTTCGGGGCTTAATCGAGGAAATCGAGAAACAGTTTGACACTTTGCATGCAAATTCCTTGGTCACAGGCGCCTACACGTCTTTATTGCTGCTGTAGTAAGGGACGGAGAGCAATTAAGGTGGCCGCTGGAAAAGAAGTGAAGAGGAATGAGAAGGGATGAGAAAGAAAGACAAGCAAAAAGATATAGACGATGAAGAGAGAACTGGAAAAGAAAAGTTTAGCAACGGCGGCGGAGGCAGTTAAATAAGATGGAGAAGGCGGTGGAATAGAGATCCATTTTATGGGAGCCGTTTGGGATTCGGGATTCAGGAATTATTGATGTGACACCTGTTGGAGCTCGCACGATGTTGGTTGTGTTTTTGGCGTTGTGTCGTGTCCTTTGGAAGATCGATATCAACTACATCATCCAGCACGTCTTCCTCTTAGGTAGTGGTAGAAGGGTTCTTGTTTTTCTATTGTTTTTTGGATTTGCAATTTGCGTGCGTACGTGTGCAGATTGTGTGCGTACGGAGAAAGGTCTAATCCGGAGGTTAACTAACTGAGGAATCTAATTGGAATTGCAGAGCTTCGGTTGTATTAGCGATGTTATGTAGCTCGTATATCAATCTCGTATTCCATTTAGGGGAGACGATCGCATCGCTCCTCCCTATGGCTTTCACTTAACCGCTGATGGAAAATACAATTACCGACTCGAAAGATCAAATGTCTACACCCGTGAGGATGAGATTATGCTAGCAATACGTGTGCAAAATATATTTGAATATCTAGTCCAATCTAGGCATTGGTTTAAATTTGGTAATTGTTTCCTATATTGCTTTTAATTTCATATACATTTTTCTGACTAAATTATATATTCTATCTAAAATTTTATAAAAATACATTAATTATCAAATACACCATCACCCGATTTACAAGGTAGATAAGTATAAATTGGAATTATAACTTTTTTAATGTAAATGTATGTATAAATATAATGTTTATTTTAACAATTATACATTATTCAATAAAATTAATAATTTGCATTTAGGACAAATATAAATATGAAATCTCCAGACTTTACATTTTTCAGATTTATGACGAAGCAATTACAATATTTAGAATATTAAGAACAGAAAATAACAGGTTTCACTTAATTTCATACGATGAAAGTATATAAAAACAAAGATATGTTTCAGCTTGAACTTAAGAAGGAACAAAGTTAGTAAAAAATACTGTGAAATTTATCCGAATATTATTCAGAACTCGAAGTGATATACATTTAATAAATACAGTGAAACCTCGCTTAACTAGCTTTTCGCTTAACGGGAAAAATAAATTGTAAGAAAAATGACTCCAAACTGGAACGCATTATCGTATATTACATTAGTTTATATGGGGAAAATTGTTTCACATACGAGTAAAAAAATCCGGAAATTTTTGGTCCATAGATTATAAATTTACTGTCCTATAAATTTTCTATTTTATTCATTTATTTACCATTTTTATTGTCCATATTTGGTTTATATTGTCATTATTTTCACTGCTTCTCTGAAATCTCACTGTTTCAAACAATTACTAAATTTTATGATGTAACTATTACTATATTAATAATAATTTATTGACTGCAAATGTTACAAAATAGTCAGTACAAAATAAATATAAACTCTAAACGAAAAGAAAAAAAATATATATAAGACAAGTATTCTATAGTAAATATTTTATTACATATTTTTCTAATTAAAAATAAAGTAATTTTTTGTAAGTAACACACATTTTCTTATATGTAAATGGTTGTTTTATTGTTTGCGCGAGTTAGCAGATATAATCATATCGTTTGTTTAAAAATAATGGATTAACTAGATGTTTATATAATTTATTAAGGTATTGCGTTTTAATAAAATTTCTATTTCTGTAGGTTACATTTTAATTTATCACTAAAAACATTTAAGAATCTATCATAAATATACATAAATTAAAGCTTATTGGAATGAAACATGCATTCCTAAATTATGTAAACGTTCTTATATAATTAATATTCTATTTAAAATTCACAAAAAACGGTTGAATTATAATAATATATGTTTATAATTTCTTACTTATTTTTTTTCTTATTTATTTAACATATTTATTAGTCAAACATTATGACCAAAAGTTCATTAAAAATCTCTAATCTGGTTTTACTAAGAAAAAAAATTGCGGCAAATTTGAAATGTAAGTTCTTTTTGGGACACCTTCCATATAAAAATGAAACTAAATAAAAACTTTATTTTTTCAATAATTTGTTAAATTCTAGTTAATATTATTCATGTAGGAAGAAACACCAAATAAAAAAATGTTTGCACTTGTTCATAAATTTAAAAAATATTATTATACTTCTGGAGAGAAATTTATTAAGAGTTAAATCAAATATAATGTAACATAAATATAAAGTCAATAAATTATAAAACCAAAATCAGAATAAACCAAAAAAAGAAATATAAATTCAGAATCGTACAATTGTACTTAAAAATATGGAATCGTCGATTTCGCACAATGTACATATTTCAGAAATACAAAAAAAAAACTTGAGCGATCTGTATACAAGCTGCATTTGTATGATTAATCGCTCCCTGGAGAAGTAAATCTGTTTTTTTTCTCTCTCCCTATTTTGCGACTGGCGTTGAGAAATGGATTCTTTACATCACCGATCAACGTAAAAGTTCTTCGTTTGTTTAAGTCAGGTACTCTGAGAATTAAATAACATTAAAACTGAAGCTTCTTCATTGTATTTAAGTAGGAATAATGGAGGAATATTTATTATACGATAAATATATATGTAATAATTTATTAAGAAATAATTTTCATGCAATTGTAACAAAAATTGTAACAAATTAAATATTTATAACTTATTTATTACTATTTGTTTGATGGAGCAAATTTAACTAAAATATCTAGATGGGAAGAAATTCAAAGTGTAGTTCATTGAATTCTAGAGAAGACACAGAAGCACTTTTTCTTATGAATAAGTTATGGGCCAGCGTAAAAACACAAGTCCCAGTTCTAAAACCATGTTACTTACGAAAGTAAATTTTTAGAAATCGTGCCAGGAATGTCATTCGGGTTTAAAAGCAACTCCAAACATACTTCAGCAAATTTGTTCTTCAGACCAAATACATTTTTTCAGGTGTTTTTTTTTTGTATTTTCATTAGTAAATAGAAACTATGAAAAAATATTTGTTTTTTAATTAGTAGATGTCCCGAATATAACTTATATATTCCTATATTTTTATAAACTGTAGCTTGTTCGTCTAGAAAAGTTACCTATTTTATGAACTAATTTTTTTAATGTGTTACCGGGTGAATTCAACATAATTTTTGTTATTTATTCTTTTTTTCTCTTTTATGTATATTAATATTTTTTCTCATGTGAAAAATTTAGTTTTCTTGCCATCATTTTTTGTTGTTTTTCATCTACTTAAAAAAAATCTTTTCAGGATTGCCGAGAAATGTTATTTGAAATTTCTCGTTTCTCAATTATTATTATTATAATTTATATCTTCAAAATCAACTTTATTATTTATATTTCAAAACTGCTATCAAAATTGAATAATATGTTGAATAAATGGATTTCAGTTAAAAATTTATACGTGAAATCAAATCAAGTAATTGCAATTTATTTTATTGAATATCATATTTATTGACAAGTCGAATAATGAACACGAACAATAAACATGTATAAAACAATTGCGTTAATACTGTTGTTGTGAATAAAAGAGCTTTTGATAAAATAATCCAAATCAATATGAAATACATAATAAAAGAGAAATGTATATTTATGTAATTTGATAAATTATTGGTACATTTTTAAATTGTTTTATTTAAATGAATTTCTTTTATTTTATATTGGAATCTATTATGTGATCAATAAATTATTTTTATATTATTAAACATAATAACCTAGTTTTTACTGTTCAAACTAAAAATTAAAAACAAACACTAACGAAGAAAATCTTTACAGAAAATATTTTACAAATTAAAAAAAAAATAAAATTTCATGAAAACTTTTGAAATGAGGAAATGTTTTATTAAACATAATTCGATTAACTTGCGATTTTCGATAAGCAAAGAGATTTTTTTTATCAATAAAGATGTTTTATATAAAGTTCAATAAATTGGGGTGTCCTCTTTTGCAAATAATTTACATAGAAATACAAAATGTATGTATAAAAAATAATTTAGAGGGCGCCATAACAAAAGCGCGCCGACAGAAAGGGGTAGTAACAAAAGCGCGCAGGACAAAAGCGCGCAGGACAAAAGCGCGCATTAAAAACAACCACGTTATTCAAAGTTTGCTCAAGTTTAACCATACTATACTGAATCTGTGTATATCTATATATCTGTGTATTGCTTTATAGCAGTGCTCCCCAACCTTTTTATCGACTCAGACCGGTAAACGTTTGATAATTTTACCGCGGCCCGCTGGGTGGGGCGACGTTGATATAATTACACAAAAAAATGAATATTAAGTGATTTAGCATTTGAACTCACTAGATTATAGTAAGAAATTGGTGCCGCCAACTAGTGCGCCGTCTCAGCCGTCTCAACCTAAGGAGTTTCCACGGATCAAACCAGGTTTATCTTACGCTGATAGAGCAAACACTAAGAACACGCAATCTTCCTACTTGTGATACCTTAAATTTGATTAATAAATTTGAGTGAACCGGTTCAGTCGATTCGAAAGTCCAAAAGTGATTGAAGAACTTCATAGATTTTGGGCTGGGAGATTGATTGGACTTTACTTTTTAGAAAATGGAAATGCTATTACTATCAATGTAAATCGATGATGATTTCAAACATTTTGTGGCCTATATTTAATGATGTGGAAGACATGTGGTTTCAACAAGACGTTATAAAATATCACACTTCCAATGAAACCATGCAGTTATTGCAATAATAAATTGTGACTTGACACCGTTAGACTTCTTTCATTTGAGGTTGTCTTAAGGATAGAGTGTACATCAATAAACCACAAACCATTCAGAACCTCAAAGATAAATTTCGACACTATATAGCTAAAAAAGTTTAATCCGTTCCAAAATTTCCGGATTTTTACTCGTATAGTGAAACATATTAAAAAAATACACATAATATGTGTACACAAGTTTTAAAAATTTTGTAGCAGGCGCGCAATTCGGGACTTCTTTTCATCGTCACTCGTTATGCGAACCATCGCTCGTTAAGCGAGTCATTTTTCTTACAATTCATTTTGCACGTTAAACGAAATGCTCGTTATGCGAGGTGTTCGTTAAGCAAGGTTTCACTGTATTAAAAGTTACAAAAGAAAACTTTAGCAACAAAAATCGTAAATATGACAATCTTCTTTATTGAAGGATATTTTAGAAGAAACATCACATAGTTTTAAATATAAAACTATGTGATGTTTCTTTGGTTAAATAGTTTATAATTGCTTTATAAACTACCGATGAAAAAAATGTAATAATAATATTATTTATTGAAACAGAAAATTACACACTAAAAAACTAAATACAATAATATAAATATCATAAATCAAAAAGTTAACTGTTTCAAAGGGTTATTGACCATAGGACCTTCTGCCCAAAAAAAAAAATAGAATTAGTTAAACGAGAAAGGTATTACAACCTAGAGAAATAACAGAATGAAATAATTTCTGAAGATGCACACATATGGATGTGTGTATATATAATCAAATGTTAAAATACTTTGGCTGGAAGCGATTTTGAAGCTGTAGGTTTCACGATCCGAAAGCTATTAACGAAAACAACCTGAGCTCGTTTATTGAATGTAACCTACATCGGGTTACGTGAGAACTTGCACAAACTAATACGCTGAAGACAGATGGTGCAGACACCTGTATAGTCAGCCTCAGTTACATGCAATTATCCGATGTAATAGCGCGATGATATTATAATTGAAATATCAATTATTATTTGAACCTATCAAGAATGCCTCGAGCAAAAACATCTTGCGTGTTACACTAATCTAAATAGACACATATACAACTTCAAAGACTCGTCAACATTTACGCTGCAGTTCCATTCCTACAAAAGCCGGCGTAAAATGAACCCATATTTATACTGAAATAGGTATAGGAATAGGTTCCACATAAGTAAAAAAAAACAAATAACAGGTACAGCGGCCTGTAGTATTACTACCTGTAGTTTGGTTTGGAAATTATAAAACAAACTAAATTTCAATTGAGCAAAATAAAAATAAATTTTGAAAAATATACACATTTATACATAAATGATTTTTCAAGCTCTGTTTGAGCTGTTTGATTTTTGTATGTATTCAATTTATCGATTAGTCCGGATTGATATAAGTATAGATTCGAAATAATCGAATACAAAAGAAAAATATAAACTTTTTATAAAAAAAAATATATATTTACTTTACTTTCGTAGTTTAAAATGTCTTCTTTCATTTCTAAATATTAAATTTAATATAATTTTAGAAATTTGGTATATATACGTACACATAGAGATAATAAAGAAATATAATATTTCCATAATAAGTAGATGAATTCAATATAAAAGCTGGCTGGGTTAAAAAGAAATATTTTTTTATGAATATTACATTGGGTTTTCCGGAAAGTTCGTGCCGAATAAATTTGTATACATATTCTGAAAGGTAACATTTCAATCGTCTTAGATAAAAGTTTGGTTCGGATCAAATGATTTGTGTCAGCTTTAGAACATGGAAGAAAATAATGTGCATTTTAGACTTTGATACTTTTCTATCACTGTAAAGCCAAAAATGCCATTAAAGCAAAAACTAAGATATATTATGCTTACGGAGAAGTTGCTTTAGCTAAATGAACTTACATAAACCGTTAAGATATATGAATTTTGAACAATTTAACGGACAAAAATCATAACAATATCAACCACTATATTTCTTTAACTACTCAAAAAAATTGTTGGAGTCGGACATAGTTGTATTTGTCCTCCCTTAGTATTCACTAGACAATGCACTTTTCGAATTCCACAAATTTGGGTCTTTTCAAAGTGACATTACATAAAAAACCTAATAAATTCTGAAAGGATGTAATGTTTAAGGTGCGTGAAATATGAAGAAAGGTTTATAGATAAAAAAATGTATATATCTATATATAAAAGTTTTATTTTTGTGAAAAATTGGCACGAACTTTCCGGACAACCCAATGTTATAGAAAAACAAGTTATACAATTTCAGGATTTTTCTTTGGGTAGTATTGATTCTTTACTTGATTTACAAACATAGAACTAATTATTTTTTCTTACTCTTGTAAAATGGCAAAAATAATAATATTATTATTATTGGTAAATTTACACAAAATTTAGATTCGACAAAAATTTTAACTTATTGTTACCAATAAAAGTGTTTAATAATTAGAACTTTTTTGTTTCATTTATTGATGACCTAAATAAATTGGTAATAATATATATTAAATGTTCTCTTTTTGGGTAATTCTAGATTGATTGTCTTAAAATAAACGGATTTAACCAAAAGTTAGTTAAAATAACTGCATAAATCACATTTACAATTTCTTTTTTATGTGCATATATTTATTAGTATTATATTTGCAGTAAATATATTCAAAACCATTTTTTTTCTATACTTATTTTCGCACTTAATTTATAAAATTAACTGCTTAATCTCCTTAATTTTATTTACTCATCTTTGGCCTTTTCAACTAAGTTAAATCTCATTTACAGCAGCACTTTCGAACAACAGTCGTAATAGAAAAGTTTAGGCTGCAGTGAATCCACTCGCATTCGCTTGTTTACGACTACCGTACAAATTCCACTTTACATCCTCGTTTCATTATTTAATTAAAAATTCTGAAATAAAATGAAAATTACAATTAGACAATAATAAGACAAGATTAAGTTAATTATAATGTAAAAGTTTTTGTAAATAGTAAATTAATTAAGACTTCAATAATGTATGCATTTATTTCCTCGATTAGTGCGCTTTCAAATAGTCCGAGTTTTGTAACCCAATAGAAATTTGCTAAACTTATTTGCAAGTAAATTTGTGCTTGTTTCTGACTTTCCTGGTTAATTGCCTGTTCGCCATCTATTGAGCAATTTTTGAATTAAATTATAATTTTCAATTTCTTGATAAAAAAATCATTTTGTAACATTTCAATAAAAATAAGTAAATTTTATGAACAAAATGAGTTGATTATTTTTACATGGTATATTTTTGACATGTGTCAATTTTTATCTATGTGACCATAAAATCAGTTTTTTTTTCTCTCTTTTTAACATTCTAATGAAGCTTTTGTTGCAACAAAAAAAAGTATTAATTGCAAAGCACATTCTTGATGTTCTTTATTTGAAGCTTTCAGCTTGAGCGATGAATAATTTCCATAAATTTCATATGAAATGTAAACAAAAGGGTGGGCGACACAAAAGTGGGGAACGCGCAGCGTAATGAAACGATATATGTGTCAATCACTGTCGCACGAGGAATTACGTGAGCAGACGGCACAATTGGACTGCGTAAATAATTTATTCCGTTTCCGGTATGCGGATTGATTAAGTTAATAACGATGCTGCAGTTCCTCGAACACAAACATAGATCAAGCAATTTCAGTGAGTTTCAGGCGTATCGAGCATTGTTTGTTTCAATAAACTTGTTTACAGTAATAAACGGACCACGTAATTCGTGATAATTGTCAATAAAAGACTACAAGAAATGCAAGTATCAAGAATTAACACCATCGATTTTCGAACAATATTGTTCCTGATTTAATTTCAATACATAGAAATTGTTTCGGTTTCCGATCAAAATATCTGTACACGATTTTAAATCTAAATTGATTTAAGCTTTCTAACAATTTTGTTCGAAACCCGAGTTTCCATTAAATCAGGTAGGGAAAATACAGAACATTTGAAATATCAACCATTAGTGATATGGAAACTGACATATGTATACTTACATAAATGTTTAATGAATTACTACAGGAAATGCAACAAAATAAGTTTTGTAAAATTTCTAACATACACAATTACAACTCACAACAACATGCGATGTGTTACTTAACATATACACAGTGTAACCTAAATTTTCGAACGCCTTCGTTGAACTATTTTCTTCCTGAAAATAAAATTAAAGCAAACAAACTCTCGGTTTCCGAACATAATTTCAGTTCTGCAAAAGATAAAAGTTACTCTCCTTATACAAAGATATACCCAAGCCCAACCGAAACCCAAATTATGCATGAACCAAAGAATGTGTAATTATATAAATGCTTGATGAAAAACTATAGGAAATGTAAGTATTGACGAAATAAGTTATGTAAAATTTTAAAAATACTTGAAAAATACCTTCATTTTTCAGCGCCATAGTTTAACATACAATTATGTTCTTAAAAATAAATTCAAAATACAAAAATTTCTCGATTTCCGAACATAATTTCTGTATCCTAGCATAATTTCAATTCGGCAAATGATAAAAGATACTTTTATTTATCAAAGATAAAGTCAAACGCCATCGTATCTCGAACAATTATGTTCCCAATAAGAAAATTCAAAACAAAAAATATCTCAGTTTTCGAACATAATTTCTATACTCAAACAGAATTTCAGTTCTCTAATAAGATACTCTTCATTCTCTTTCACACTGCCGAGAGTGGAAGTAATAAATTTTGCTCCCACCTTAAGGTACATGTAATGAGACAACTCACATTACATATAATTGAGAGTTGCATTACAATTATATAACTATGTGAATTCACTTCTATACATTTAGGTACTATGACTCTTTACAATAAATTAATAGATAAATAATACAAAAAGTAGATAATTCAGTACATATAAGTTAAAAGAGTATAATAAAGAGCAGCAAAAATAAACAATTAGACATACTTGTATCTAATCTAAAATCAAATGATTACTTGTTTTTGAGTTTGAAATAAGATTATTAACTAGAAAGGCAAATAAATAAGTAAAATAGTATAAAAATAATATTGTACTCTTCATAAAAATCCTAATAAACATCTATATAGGGATTCTCTGTTAGTAGTAGAAAAGTAGTGGAGGTTGGGAGTTCCACTTTTAATGTGGTGAGTTCTGTGATTAGTTGTTTGTAATTTCAATATTGGTGGGCCATTCAAAGAAAACATGCTCTATTGCAGCGGTCGGGGAACTTTTTTAACCATTACCCCAAAATATTTTTGCGTAAGTCGATATTACTTCCCCCCATTCTGAAAAGAAAACAATCAATGTAACAATAATTACTTTAAAATAGGGACTTTTTGATGTAAGAGCAATTTGCCGAAGACTGTATCTTCGGCGTTTAATCGATTTCTGTTTTTCGTTTTTATGTTCATTAGAGTGGAAAAGCCTTGTTCACAAAGGTAGGTTGTTGCAAATAGCAGTAATTTTGTGCAATTTTGAAAGCCTTTGCAGCCTTTGACAACCAAAAAGATGACAGATTTGCTTTGGTCTCAAATTAAATACGTGCTTCAGTATTGGATCGAAGTTCAAGAATTACCTCTGACGAACCTGGAAGTTCTTCTGGTATCTTAGTAATTTCACATTTAAAAGGATCTACAACCCAATTCATAGTTTGTACATCAAGATGTGGAAAGTAGTCAGAGAACTGCTCTCTGAGTTTGGTAAGATGAAATTAGAAAAATTTCTCTATTACTCAAAAAAAATCATTTTTACCCCATTTGGGGTTGCTCTATTATATCAACCACGCCACAGTTGCAGTCTGCAATAATGTGCATTTGGTGGAGCTACAGAGGAGTACATAGGTGTATTGACTTTGAATCTCAATCATAAGGTTCCATTCAAAGTATTTTATTCTAACTAGACTCCCTCTCATATAATACTTGCCACTTGTTTTGTTCCTCTTCTATTATTTTGAGTCAAGATCTCAGTATGCTGTCCTCCTCTCCCACAGTACCTCCTGGTATCCTGACTTAAGCAGGGAGTCTGCCTCTTCTTTCTCTAAGATGAAGAAAAATAAAATTTACATCTATATATTTTTTAGTTTTGTATTATATGCATTTTACATTAAATCATATGAGGATTTAAATTTAATTGGTTTCAGTTTTCGAATAATTTTGTTCTAAAACCAAGTTCCAGTGTATATGACAGAGTAGAATACAGATTATTAGGAATATAAACCATTAGTGATATCGAAATATTCTATTTTTAAATATTTTTTTCCAAGTTTACATGTGTTTGTATGGAAGGATGAAACTGAATAGTTGGTTGACGCAGACCGTATATAAATATTCGACGATCGATTTACCGTCAAATTATTAAGCCCGTTACGCAAACGAAATTAATTTTCGCTCAAAGGGATGCATAAAATGCAGTTCGTTGAAAATATATTTACGAGCTGCTCGCATTCGTTTCGGTTCATATGCAAATGTAAGTGGATTGCGAGCATTTCATTTCACTGTTGATTTAAATTTATAATAATTGTTTAACGGTAAATACCAATCCGCATTCATTTATACAGTGTTCCCTCTGCATTATTTCCATATGAAAGTATGTAAAATCATTTTTAACTGAATTTCATATATGTATTTATTATTTATTTATATATTTTGTTTATCGTTATACCACGATTAATTAAATGAATGTATGAACATACAATTGCAATTTGATATTTAGTCAGTTGTAAAGTACATTTAATGATAGAAAAATCAGCGATTATTTCCATTACTACTTATTATGAATTAATTCATTTGTTTTCGTTGCATTATATTATTATTATTATTATATCAATAAAAAACATCATTATTTAATATAAATAGTCTAATAGAACATTACTTGTTAACAAACTTACTTCTTATTTCAAGAAAGCACCAACGTAAAGAGCAATAAAAAAATATATGGTTATTTGTCAAAGAATAAGTATTTTTACAAGTTTTTTCATTCATACCTTAAACATTAAATACATATTGACAAACTTACTTTCTATTTCGTTACTTGTTACTTTCCTAAAAACAAGTATTTTAACAAGTTGCTCACTGATACCTTAAACCAGTATTACTTGATGACAAATTTACTTCTTATATCAAGAAAGCATCACTATTTAAAGTCATGTGGACTAAATTTAAACCTAATAGAATAATATATGGTTATTTATCTAAGATTAAGTATTTTTCCAAGTTGTTAAATCATACTTTAAACATTAAATACTTATTGACATACTTATATCAAGAAATCATTCTTACTTGTTGCTTGCCTAAGTATTTTGTCAACTTGTTCGATTATAACTTAAACATGAAATACTTATTGATAAACTTACTTCTTATTTCAAGAAATTATTGTTACAATTATCTTACATGCTTAAGAACAAGTATGTTGACAAGTTGTTCACTGATAGCTTAAACCTATGTTACTTAATGGTAAATTTACTTCTTATTTTAAGAAAACATCAGTATTAAAAGTCATGTATAATAAGTCTTAATAATAGAATATATGATTATTTGTCTAAGAATAAGTATTTTTCCAACTTGTTCAATTATAACTTAATCATGAAATACTTATTGTCAAACTTACTACTTATTACAAGAAAACATGCATTACTAGTTGACAAACTTAGTTCTTGCATCAAGAGAGCAAACGACATTTAATAAAAATATACATGTGTACCAAGTATTATTCCAAGTTCTTCAGTCAATATGTTTAGTTTATTTGACAATTATAGATTGAGTGACCATATCATATTTATACTGTTATTAATATTATATTTGTTTATAAAGGATGTCCTAAAATTAACGCAAGATTTGAATTTGCCGCCATTTGTGCAGTAAGGTGTTGGCAACCAAAAAAAATCACAATATAAAGACTAAAAACTGTGTTTCCTATTTAATTCTTGCGTTATTTATTATTGAAAAAGAGTATTCCAAATTATAATTAGTATTAGTTCTAAAACAACCGGTGCTCTAAAACTATTTGTTAAACGCTGCGCAGAATTTATATGAATATCAAATGTCCTACTTTTTATATCATCATTAAAACCGATCGAATTTTTAAATTGAGGAATATTGAGCACACACCCATATTGATTATTTAATGATGTAAACTTTTCCAAAAAAAAATCGAAATAACGCAAATTATGAGAACCTCATTACAGTGTAGGAAGTGTATAATATGTACCATGAAAAAAAAAATGAAATTTAACCGCAACTCATCGTTATTTCACCCACACCCATCTAAGTGGAATCCGCACCTCCCTTTTCATATTAATGAATGCCGAAGACATAGTACGGCTTTATTATTTAACGATGAAAGCTTCCCGGCGACAGGAAATTATTGCTAGACCTTTAGCGAATGCTTTTTCTAACCCTCGAGGGTGCAATAAAGGGCCGAAATTTCAAATCGCAAGAAGATTTATTTAACAAATCCGCTGCCGAACTCTGCGCGACATTTCGAAAGGTCATTCAATCGCATCAATGAATGACATCTTGAGATTTGCCGATGTTCAAGTAATGGCACTTCTACAGTTAGAAAACTGTGTTTCGAAAGAATATATGAGTTTATAAAACCGTGGGAAATTCAAATTTCATAATTTAGGTACACGCTTTATATAAGAACTATCATAATCATTTTATTGTCACTGTCAACCCTTTTATAACGCAATTAATTTGTACTGCATTACATGGAAAGCGCGTTTCGTATTTTATCTGAAAAGGTTTTATTGGACATAATTTAAACTTTTTTAAATATCAACTAGTAAAGATTGACATTGATTTCACAAAGTATTTTAAGACGTTTGATTTTTTTTTGGAACATTGGTAAACCGATTTTAATTATTTGAAAGAAAAACAAAACGGTTTTAGATAATATACGGTCTTTGTTAAAAAATATTTGAAATTGTATAATCTGTGTATACTAGCTTGAAAACTCGGTATTATTAAATTACCGGGAAAAATATTCTCTAGCATATTAAATTTCTTGTATGCTATCATATGATATCGAAGATGGAAAAAAATTAATCAAAGTATAGCTTGGATAGAAGCCATGAACAAATTAATTCGTAAGTTTCTTTACGAAACCTGTAGAACTAATATCGCAAAACTTTTCTATTTCGAAATAACGGAATTATATTTTTTATGTTTCTACAATTTGAACACTACCTGGATGTATCAGAATTCTAACTCAAACCTATTTAAGACTTTTTCTCCCATTGATAAAGCAAATTGTGGTTCAAGGAAGTTTGAAACGGAAACCTCGTAATAAATAATTTTACGAAAAAAATTGTCTTAAGACAAAAATTTTATTTCTCAATTATTTCCGGATGTTTGACATGGATTTATGTTGAAATGAATGCAGGCAGCGACAATCAACGTAGTAGCGTTCGATATTTCGCAATTACGTAATATTTTTCGATCTCCCTGCAGCCGAATTTTTAATTTCCTTAAAACCTTTTACGCGCGACCGACAACTCTGGTTATTATTTGCCTCTGCTCAATATACTTTTCACCACTCTCAATTTTTTTTTTATTTTTCGATGAAACCCATTACCCATTCACTAATCTTATTAACTTTTCGCCTGGGAGATTATGTTATTGCATCAAAAGTGATATTAATTTGCAAAGAGTTTATAAGTTTTCTGTTTTTATCACAGAATGGACTTTTTCGAATTAAATTTGACATCTCCTTTTCATTTAATTACTTTGATTTAGAACTGTTTCAAATGGTTTTATTCCGATATTGTATAGAATCAGTGCTGTTAACGTATGTATTAAGTGTACACAATATATGCTAATCGGACTGTCAATATCGATATACATATATATAGTTTTTAGTAAGTATGTTCGATCAAAAGTACTTGATGTACGCTTTGTCAGAACCAGAAGTTTTTTTTTTTAATTTATTGCCAATATTAAAAACATCACGTACGTTGTTAGGTCAGCGGGTTGTAATAATGTACATATCATTGAATGTATACTCTAAATCAATGTCTGTCAATCTGTGTATAAGAGATTCCAGGAAGGAATAATTCGCATAGTGTTTCCGGCGATAATCCGCACTGTTTGAAACCGAAGTATTGAGGACTTTAAAGTTGATCATTTATGTAAACATAAACAATTTTTTGTACTAATATTTTAGAATGTTGAATATGTACTTAGTTTTGAAATTTTTAAACCATTCTATATTGAATCCGCACTGATAGAAACTGCACTATGCGCGCTTTTGTTATATTCTGATTAAAATAACACGAATTTTCTAGTTATGCAAAGAAAAATCTTTATTCTACTTTGTATTTCAGGAGATAATGTAGTGAAAAGAATGGGAGAAAAGGGCAAAAAAGACATATGTTACTTTATATCTCTTCGATCCGCTTCCTCTTTGTTCCGGAATTCACATCTATTTATAAAATGCTGAAAACCTGACGTCGAAATCGGATTAAGTCCGTGGCCACGCAGTCGGGTTACTGCATCAGAGTATAAACTTTTAAGTACAATTAAGCCGGTACATTATTCCCAGTCCACGCTTATAGAAAATGCGATGATCAATGAGTCGTAAATGCAGATTTATATGGAACATCAATCATAAACTCATAGGTTTCAATGTACTTACCAGCAATAATGAAAATAGATGCAAATTGAAAAGCATGATTCGATGTGTATTAAGTGAAAGCTTATGGAATGTATAAAGCGTGTGATGTGTGGATTAAGTAACAAATAGAATGTAATGAAAATTTCATAGAGTAAACGTAAACAATATACGAAATTTGCGGATATTTAGAACCAATAAATTATAAAACAATTAAATATATACTGGTAGATCTGTATAGATACTAGAGATACTGTAGAAAAATTAGATACTATAGTTTATTTCATTAGTTGTATTAGTATGTGTTTTATTATACCGATCAATAGAAAATATATCTTACTTTGTTAAATAACTATTTTATTAGAGACATTAATTATCACTTGAGCTTGAACAGGATATTATTGCGTGCTGCTTTTAACCACGATCAATATCGAGTTCTTATTGTCTGTAGCCTTGTGGGATTATTAAATATGTATGCATGTTTATGATCATTACTACTCGAACACAAGGAAACCATCAATTAACCTTCTTTTGATTGTTATGTTATATAAAAAAGACGTAGTAAACGAAACACATTAAAAGTATAAAATCCAATTATCAAAGGTAATATTTACTTTCATATACTATAGGGAATTAAACAAATGAAATTATTTTAGATCAGAATTGTAATTTTCAAACTAAAATTTATGGTAAGAGCGGAAAGACCTATAGTCAGTAGACTTTTGTATCGGTTAATTATGATTTTATATCTACGTTTCTTATTTAATTATTTATGTGCAATAATTATTACTATATAGTTATAATGTATGGATTTTAGATAGAAGTAAAAGTATTAAAGAATTTTTTCAACGAGTCAAAGGAATCTTTTTTATAAGAAATATTGGAATTCTTAGTGACCAATGACCTAAAACACGTTTTATGATATATAGATATTTTATTCAATATACGAAATATATACTTTTATATTTCTAACTAAATTCCTCTAAAATGAGTTTCAGTAAAATAAATCAATATCTTTGAAAAGTTTTTTAGAAAATTACTTAATAATAAAATTTATATTATAAATTACAAAACATTTTGCAAATGCTGAAATTATAGCACTTTATTTTAATGAATGTTTTTAGGGTGTTACTACTGTAAGTTAGTATTTTTGAATAAGATCATCAGATCTTCAATCTAAATTCACAAATGTATATAATTGATTTTATACGTTTCTTTTTTATAAGTATATTAGAAAAAAATACAATTGATTGATAAAAATACCTTAATAAATAAAAAAACGTATATTAATTAAAGGGAATATTTTTTTTACGACGTGCAATTTTATTCACAATCTGTTCATCAATATGAACAATGAGTAAATTTGAGATCGCGGTTGGCATTAGGTAGGTAATCTTTCCCGGTGGATAGTTACTATTAGTATATTGATTAGTTAGTTAACTTCAGTAGTATATTGATGCTCTGCAATTCCACTATTTCCTTTGACTTTATATCTGCTGGTATCCTTAACACTGTCATTGTCCATCGACTTAGCTGAAATGGTCCATATGCTGAACCTCATTCATTTCACTGTCCATCTGCGATGAACGATGGCCTTATTGCTGCAACCGAGAGTGCTTACTGGGGGCCTAGCTTGACCAGGATTTGAACCTGCGCCCACTAGCTCGTGGGTAGGCGACTTAACCATTCGGCTATTAGTCGCCGCAAGAAAAAAATGAACGAATTTTACTTAATATCTTATATATTTTTACGACATAAAAATTATTAGATCTTTATTTGAAATTCAACGTTAAATACTCTTCGTTTAGAGCAGTGATTCCCAAAGTGGTCTATATCGACCGCCAGGGGTCTATGACAACCTGCAAGGGGTCTACGTCAGCGAAAACAAAATTTGGGGGTCCATGAAATGAAAATGGGGGTCCACGAGTATCTACTTGAAGAAAATAATGTATTATATATGTTTATAAAATTGTGTAAGTTGTAGGATTTAGGCATTATCTTTGTGGTCAATACATTTTGAACTTTAAACTTAGAGCTTTAAACCACTCCTCGCGAACACACCATTCACACATGAAGAAAGTAACCACACTCATTTTTTTTGTTCTTATTGTTATGAAAATTAAATATTTCACTTACAAATGCGAATGTGAGACAAATACGTTTATTCGTTTCCTGAATTTTCAAAAGGAAAGTGCTAAGAAAATATAAACTAGTAGTTTATCATGCAAATTATAGAGAATCAGTGTTATTCTCAGTTGTTTGAGAGTGCCGGAGAAAAGTAAGTACATTATTTTTTATTAAATTTTAGTTTTTTACTCGTAGCTAGTAGCAAAGATAGATAAATTACGCCAATCATGACTTCAGTTATTAAAATAATATTCAAACATACTTCTACATACTTCTCTATATTAAATTTAAAATTTTGTATTATTGCTAAAGTGGAACCAGTGAACCAGTGAACCAGTTTTACACATGACAGTCGAATATATAATATTTTATTTTAACATTTTTTTGTCATGTTACTTTCAAATTTCCTTAAAGTTCCATCATATGAAAACTTTAAGTAACATTCATAACATTCCCCATCTCATATTCATTTATAATGGCTGTACGCCTATGCCTGCCATAAAATCTAAGACCATACGATTTAAATTTGACTTTGATTTTTTAATATACAGCTGCTGGAATTCATGTCTTATTTTAATAGATTAATTTCGCCCACTGATGACTGATGCCATGTCCGAATGTAAAAAGAAATGTAGAGAGTTCAGTGTTGATTATTTGCCTTTTAACAAAGTTAACAAAGTTTTGGGCAATGACGCTATGAAACCATCTGAGCTACAGGATCATCTGAGAAGATGTCACCCTGATAAAACAGATAAAGAAGATTTGAAATACTTTCAAACACTCAAAGATAAACACTCAGAAGAGACCCACGCTGGACAGAATGTTCTCTTCGACGTCACAAAGAAACGATGATGGTCTTACAAAATCTCGCTACTTATAGCAAAATCCGGAAAATCGCATACTATCGGAGA
>NW_017098127.1:0-13513 GCF_001412225.1 Nicrophorus vespilloides
ATTTTAGTTGAAATATTTACATCTGCAAAGATAAGAAACACCTGACGTTTTCATTTATCAAAAACACGTGTATTTTGGTTGCAGCTGCAAAGATAAGAAACACCTGCGTTTTCATTTATCAAAAACACTGTATTTTGTTGCAAGCTGCAAAGATAAGAAACACCTGCGTTTTCATTTATCAAAAACACATGTATTTTGCTTGAAACTGCAAAAATAAAAGTGTTATTATCTCAATTCAATTCTAGAAATTACCTACAAATAATAATTTTCCACAAAATTCTTCAATTTTTCAATGATAATTATAACTGAAATCTGAATTAAAATTTGATAACAAATAAAAGAAGAAGTAAAAAAATCCTTTAAAATATCATTTCTAGGGGAAATTCATTGAGTTTTGAAGCTTTATGTCTCTTTTTCATCTATCTCAATATATTTTCTTATATGAAAAAGTAAAGTGTTATTATCTCATTTCAATTCTAAAAATTACCTCCAAATATTTGCAAATTATTTATAAAAATAATAATTTATGATTCACACTTTTTCAATGAAATAAATGTAATTCAAATTTGAATTAAGATTTGAAAATAAATAGAATTTGTAGGGTTAACTAATTGAGTTTTTTAAGCTTTATGTCTCTTTTTCATAAGAAACACCTGCGTTTTCATTAAACACCTGCACGAAACACCTGTGCATATATTAAACACCTGTACAAAACATCTGAGCGAAACAATAATCTATCAACGTTATTAAAGTTAAAGTTAAATCTAACTATTTATTGACTATTATTGAATTATTTTTCACGAAAAATTGTGTTGAAGCAAATCTCAAATTTATTGAAACAAAACTATTATTAAATAATAAATTTTAAGTTTAAATATGAAAAATATAAATTCCATTTTTTTTTTAAATTATTTTTTTATTAATTCTTTCGCGATTTTCACAACAGGAGTAGTTGGGAAACGGCAGATTTAAAGGATAATTGTGTTGACAGGTTCAAGAGAGAACCACATTAAAGGATCAGTGAGATTTAAACTTAATTCCATCAAATATTCTTGCTAATCCTGTAAGGAGTCACGGAAATGCTTTACACTTGCAAGGTGGAAACAGGAGATCTTTAAATACATACAAAATCTAAACGTCTTACATAATTCAACGTCTTAACTTTAACATCGAAAATGAAATATTAACATTTTTAAATTTCCAACTTTTTTCTTGTAACTATTATAAAGAAATATTAAAAAAAAACTGTTTTATAATTTAGAAAAACATGAAAAAATTTGTTATATTTTTACTACAATTTTCCATTATTATTATAATGGAATAAGAATTAGAAATTATGAAAATATAATAAGGAAAAATATGTAAATAGATATTATGTATTAATGAATAAATTGATTGAGAAATAAAATGTGTTGGATCATGTAATAATTTCGTGCAAAGTTACGAAAATAGAAGTAATTTATGTGTGTGTGTGTTTCTTTTTTGTTGTTGTTGTCTGTGAATATTCTCAGGATTAGTGACGAAAGAAAACCATCAGGAAATTCCATTAGCAAACGACGTCGTAATTCGAGGCTCTTCATTCTGAGGAGAAGCTTTCCTCGTTAAGGAGAGAGAACGTGTATTTACGGAATTGGTACGTGGATGATTTTCGCCATTATGAATTAAAACCTCCGTTCCATTAGCTTCTTCTGTTGCTCCAGTAAATTGCAGCCTCGCCTAAACCGATCGATACAAACACACAAAACGAACGTAACGAAATAAAAATCCCTCTGACACAAATAAACCTTTCATCAACACCTCTCAAAATAAAAAATAAATAAATAAAACTCATACGAATAAAAGAGGAAGTGACTTTATTTACACGTAAGAGTAATAACAAAAGAGGTTAAATTACAAATCGATGGCTACACCCTCTGGGGCTTTCGTCGTCGTCTCCGGATACCTGGCCTTATACTTGCACTTGTCCAAGTTTCTGTTGCTGTTGAACACTTTCGTGTTGCTCGCCAATCCCCATTCCTCCACTTTGACCAAGCAATTGCAGATAATTGGATTTCCGATCAAGTGCACTTCGGAAGTGCGAGTGTTGGTCAGGAAGCGGTCCGAAAGACAAAACATCTGGTTGTTATCCAACTGCAACGTGTCCAAGCCCTTGACGTTCGAGAAGGTGTTATCGTCCAGGAAGCGGATTTTGTTGGCGCCGAGCCACAGCTTTCCCAAACCACTGAACCCAAGAAAAGCGTCTCTATTTACAGTAGAAATTGTGTTGTTCATCAAAGAAAGATCCACTTTGTGATTGAGTTTAGCCAAGTTGGAGAACGCGGATTTCGGAATCTCCCTAATCAAATTGAAGCTGAAGTCGACGTGACTCAACTTCGGCGCCGCCTGGAACCAGGTGTTGTCTATGTACTGGATATGGTTGAAGCTCAAATCCAGTAACCGCAAGCTAGGCATATCATCCAAGGCTTTACTCTCGATCTTATAAATCTTGTTAGAACTTAAATACAACTCTTCTAAAGGCAGATTGAAAGTACCAGCTTTGATTTCACTTAAACCATTGAAGTTAAGCTTCAACACTCTGAGAGCTGGTAAATTTCCAAAAGATCCTGCTTCAATGGACTCGATCCCATTCAAGATGAGACTCAGCGTATGCAACTTCGGAAGATCGGTGACTGAGTTCCTGCATAACCTGGAGATCTTATTGATCGGCTCGACGTCGACGCGGTGCACGTTCTGGAAGTCGCGTTTGTAATCCGTCACTGTTTTCAATGTGTAATTCGATTTGGGGTCACGGTACAGAAGGGCCGTCACGTTCTTGAACACGTCCGATCCGCAGCCGAAGGCGGAAACGCAGCCTACCGTGAGAAAAATTAACGCGAGTATCCTCAGCATCTTTCTGGTAGCAACTGATGATCTTCGATGGATGAGATCGGATGGAAGCGGTAACCTTTCCCCACGCAACGACAATACCCCCAATCCTGTCTACCTCATCATACAAAGGCCACACGCAAACGACCAAAAGAGAGAAAAAATCTCCTACAACTTTTACTTTCTTAAACCAATTTCCAATATTGAATCATCCGCAAATCAACCAAATAAAGCCAAACAAGTTATTATAAAACGTAATTAAAATAATACAATTATTCTCTAAATTGCATAACTCAAACTTCGTCGGATTATCTACAAAATTACTCAAGTTATTAATTACTCAAACTTCGTCAATCAATAACTAATAAATGCTTTAACTAAATATTTAGATTATGCACTAAATTCAATTAGTTCCAAATTACTCAAACTCTAAACAATAGCGAATAGTTTCAGCGAAATTAATTGTGTACACAATTTACTTCTAAATAAAATAAAACCATGATAAAACAATGTTTCAAATCTATTTTATATTCTAATACTATATCTACTATTAGTTGAATGTTTTCTGTACGATTTAATAAACTTCGACCCATTTTTTTCGTTAAATTATTTTATATATAAAATGAAATATGCAATGAGATCAATTCATATAAATCTTCATAAATTAACTTATTGTTTTTGTTAATTAAATAAAATTGGGTATATAAAATAAATACGACAAAAATAAATCCAGGAATGAGTTTGAAACAGAAAATGTAAAGACTCGTTCGATTTTTATGTTTGAAGATAAAGCTAGTGGAATGATAACGAAATCGTAAAATAAAGTAGGAAGACGAGCGCTCTAAAATTATTTATTACTGAAAACATAGTATCTTATACTAAAACTTACAGTAATTTCAAAACTTAATCATAAAATGCAAATTATATATACATTCGTTTCTGTAAACTTTACTAAGTAAAGAAAAGTTGTAATAATAAATCAATAAAATAAAAAAAGATTCCTCTAAAAAAAAACCGACTTAATCTAGTTTTTAGCCAATTATTTCAAAAGAAATGAAATATTTATTAAAGTATGTGAAAATTCATTAAGATTTTAAGTATTAAAATTTTAAAAAAATAATAGAAAATCGTTGTTTTTAATAATTAATGCACGAACTTCTTGGATAAAAAAAACTTTGCATTTCTTCTAAACAAATCACTTCCAAAACCATTGCGATTTTTAAATATAATTTAATAAACACAACAGTTCATTTAATAATAATTACAAATCTTGTCACATAAAACTTTGCATATTTTAAAATCAAATCATTTCCCAAATCTTTAAGATTTGTTTATACTTTTCTTGTATAAGAAATCAGTTCTATCTTTCAAAATATACATTTATTATTTTCTTTGCTTTACTTGAAACTCAATACCTTTCATAAAATTTCCTTCAATTTGAATTATTGTACAAGTTACCAATTTCGTTTTATTTTGCAAAATAAATTGATAAAATTGCTTTTCCTTTTGACTGTGTGCGGTGATTAACTTTTCATCAAAAGAACTAGAAATTGCGTCAGTTCGCTAGCAAAGATCTGAGGGGAAAACCTTTCCTTCGTAACATTGTTGCTATGATATTAAAATCACCCGGAGCGTGCGATGATAATGACATGCTGGAGAATTTTCCAATACAAAAAAAAAACTCTTCCATATTATTACCCTGCAAATAAATTGCTCTTCATGATCGCTTCTCTCTATATTCTTCAAAGAACAGATTTTTTTATGCTAAATACATCTTCAATCGAGCCGAAGCAATCATCTCCGAGCCGGATAAAGAAGTGTGTAATTAAAGCCAATCCAATCTGCCATTCACGATTCCAATCAAACACCTATTGAAGTCTTCTTAAAGCAAAATTATAGAAGAAAAACAGAAAATATTTTTCAATGCTAATAATATAATTTGTTTCCAAATTAAAATTTAATTAGAAAAATTAACTAAAATCTTCTGCATAATAAAATCTAATAAAAAACTGTATATTTCAACCTCTTCAATCAATTAATTGAATCCTCTCGAATGGTTCATAAATATTCAACGGCCGGTTTTGTTTATTATTTTCAATTCCTATGTAAATGATAGACACAAATAATGTCGCCTTTCCTAATATGCATGCATCATTTAGAAACGTTCACCAAAAAAAATATATATTATAAATCAAAGATTTTGTTTGAAAACAAATCATTTCCAAACAATGAAACTTCTTCAAATTTTTAACACCCACAATACTATTCACATAACAAATTTAATAATTCTTTATTAAAATGAGTTACGAAATACTTATGATAGAAAGTGAAATTTTTACGAAACTATTGCAAGTTTCATTTCATTCAATTTATTGAGATTTTATTCATCAGTCAAAACAGAATTTCACATTAAAAAATTTTGAATGGAAAATTTAATAAATTGCGTCTTTTCACAACAATTTTCCAAATTATTAACACTTTTTACATTTAATTTTTTAATATAAATCCATCAATTATATTTAATAATTTTCGAACTTTTCGTCCTTGAATATGTAAAGTGTCAAGGACGAAAATGGAATTGCCTTGATATGATTACCAATAAAATTGATGTTTATAAGATTAATTAATTAATTACTTCCTCGTTTCTCTGTATTTCCAGTTTTCTTTATTGATCGTTTCTTAAAATCTTCTCATTTATTATTATTATTATTGATGTACGTAAAGCCCCAATTTCAGATTATAAGCTCATTGATCAATCCACTTTGAGAGACGCACAAATCCCTGGGATTTCATCCTGACATTACAGGATTTTCTTTAACATTTCTATTTATTACAATCATAAACGAACTTACATCAATACTTCGCATAGTAGGGCTTCGAACAGTCCGGATTCACTATAGTTCGGTATGAAAATTAAAAAAAAAATAGTGTCTTTCATGTATGTATTTAGTCCGGTTTCAAATAGTCCGGTATATTGAAAGAACCGATTGCACTATACGAAATATTGCTGTATCTTGTATCAATAATAAACCAGATAATCATTCAATTATTGTTACAAAATCAAATAAAATTCAACCATAAAATAAGATTATCCTAAAAACGGTATCAAAAAGACATTATTATTATTATAATATAGAAATGGTGCAGCGGCGGCAGTATGAAACCGGAGCCGAGGTGGTCGTATCTTATCGTTTACGTGATGTTTTCATTTTTCCCTTCGCTCCCTTTTTTGTGTTATCATCCTTGATGGAACGAAGCAAAGTGCAAGTGGATTGATTTTCCAACCGCACGGCGAATTTCGCGTATGCCACTTTTCAACGGTCTCGGGTTTCCCAAAAGGCGGATGGAAAAGCGTCAAAGAAAAACCGTCTCTCTCCATTACATTCTACACCAACAAAAAAGAAAAATAGACTTTCTTTTGAAAAAAAAAACATGCCAGGATACTTTAACGACTTACTCAACTTTTCATTCAAACACATCAATCAATTAATTAAATGTAGATTCCATTTGAATAGTTATAGAAAATAATTAATAGTTCTATTAGTATTATCATGTAAAATCTTAAAAAAAAAATAATGAGAAAACTTTATTCACTTTCATATTTAATTATTAATTGATATGATCCATATGAATTGTTAAGAAAAAACAATTAATTAAACTGTAGTAGGAAAAAACCTATTAAGGAAAAGTTTGTTGTCGAAAATATTTATAAAAAAAAATGTATTGAATTAATGGAGAAAGTTGATGCTTTTTGATATTTCATTATTGATTTATGATAATTTCCATTTGAATACATACAAAACATTATTTGTATACTTGAGGAAAATAATTAATAGTAAAAATTTTGAGAAAATTATGTCAATTTATGGAAAATTAATATTTTTTTTGTAATTTCTTAACAATTTACTTTTTTATAATAATTTCATTAATGCAGAAGGAATTTCTTTCGTTCAATCAGTTAAACTAAGTAGCTTAATTAGTTTCTATCAATAATTTCATTAATGCGGTAGAAACTTCTTTCGTTCAGTTAAACTGTAGCTTAATTAGTTTCCATATAAATACTTAAAGAAAATTATTAATTAGTTTTAATAGTTTTTCATAGACAAAAAAAATGAATGAATGAAGTAAATTACATTTTATGGCCGAATTGAATGTATTGTATGGAGAGTAGAAACGTTTTATACATGTCCCATCCATTTTATGACGTAATTAAACGGCTTCGTGCTGGAAAACTATTTCCTATTAAAGTCATCAAAAACTCATTACGCGCTTTATTCAATTGCTTCACTGTCCCGTCAAGGCTTTAGTTTATTAAAATTTTGTTTCCTTTATAAAAGCAGTTTTCTTTTTTTTATTCATTCAACTAATTTTTTATCTTTGTTCATTAATGTCAAACACGACTTCCATTAAATAAAAAAAGGACTTTATTACAAGTTTACGACTCATTTAAAATTTGTTGTTACAAAACTTCGTAATAGTCAATTGAATAAAACTTTATATATCTTTTCCTAATAGTAAATAAAATACAGACATTTTGTGATACAATATCGAAGAATCAGATAAAATTATACAAGTTTAAAAAATATTAATTTCAATTGAAAATTACTTTGTTATATAATTGATTCAGTCGCGCGGCGTCTGTTTTGATGTCAGTGGGAACAAACCACCAATAATTTTCAACCTGGTACAAAATAATGAAGATATTTCTTTTACATTTGTATAAAATAAACGTGTTTTGGAACAAAGCTAATATATTTTATTTATCTCTGATTATAATCAATTATATATTTATATAAAAGCTACATTTTATGGAGTTTATCAGACGCCACGCGAGTAACGATGTTACGAAATGCCGCGAGTATCAGTATAAAATGTGTAATAATTATCATTTTTTTAATTCTTTCTGTATAAATATTTAAATGAATGTATGATTTGTGTTTGTTAAGATTTTACAATTTATCCTTGCAATGTTTAATACATGACTATAAAATCACAAATATGTGCATGTTCCTTCGTTTTATGTATTTCGAAGTACGAATTGAATTGATGTTATTTTTTATGTTTCTTACCTTGAAGCAGACGAGAAGCGAGAAGGGCATCGTAAGGACGACGATGATCCATGACAGCACCGTGAGGATCTTTCCGCATGTTTTGGACTCCTCGACGACGTGCTCTGCTGGAAATCGTGTGAATATTAATGTTCATCATTTACTCGCGCTAATTGCTACCAATATTTGCGGTACTAACCGATGCTTGCGGTGCGCGCGCTCTAGTATTTGCACAAATACAACCATTACGTGTTTCGTCCCACATTGCAACCGCAAATATTTAATTTGCATTACGGTTTGCGCAAACCGACCGTTCGTTATCTACCGCACGTTCGCAGTTTGATAAAAGAGAAACTTTGTCTTTTGACAAATTAGGGAATATTCAGATAAACGTTTCTTTTTATAACCCGAAATTATGTTGTATTATTGTTACAATCGTTGCTCAAAATCAAAATTTATGAAAAAATAACTTATTTAATTTTATCAAAAACTATAAAATAATAAAACAAATATATTGTGAATTTATTAATTAAATATTCTTAAAGAAACAAGAATGAAAAAATAACTGTAATTAATTAATTTATAATTATTAAAGTTAAATATTTAATTTTCATTATCGTTTAAGTAAATCCAGTTTCCTACCGCATTTATTAAGCCGGAGTTTGCGAATGAGAATGAGAAAATGTCATTTGGGAAAATTCGAGCCTGGAGCGAATATTCGCGAAGAAACTTCTCTGGAAGAAAATTTTATGGACCCAAAAGACATTGCAACTAAATTAGTAAAATACATGAATTTGGAAAAAAAATATTACATAAAGAATATATATTTTTAATATGTTTATTGTTTCATCCAATAACTACAAAATATATTAGAAAATTTAACTTGTCATTGTTTTATTAACCTTTTCCAGCCCCCTTTAATAATAAATAAGCAAAAAAAATAAACATATTTAATTTATTTATATTCTTTTACCATTTGTTTATGAATTATTAAAGAGTTTTTTTTTGTTTCCAAATATCGTGCGTAATTAACAAAATTACTCAATTTACTAAATTAATTACAAAAATGAGAAAATATTACACACGCACGTATAAAAAAAATAATTAAATGTAATTTCGTTTAGAGTTGTTTTAAACAAATTAAATAACTTCTTTTTTTTGTTTGTTTCTCTCTTTTAGTTTTGTAACGAAAAGCGAACCGAGTTTTCCAATGTGAGTGAATCGAATTGTATTGTGCAGAAATGTAATCGGCTCAGTGAGAAACTTGTCACCGTTGAAAGTAAATTGAATTTGGTGTTTCTGCAACGCCAGGCTTCACGTGAAACAACGTGAAATACTTTTCATTCATTACCTTCATCCCCTTTAAGCAACAGCAGATGTTTTGTAATTCGAGTGTCTCGTATACATCTTACATCAATCCATTAGCAACCAGAGGAGTAATCAATGGGAAAAACCTAGTCGTTCGTGTGTTTTGTTTGAATTTAGATTTAGAAATAGCAGAGTTTGAAATAATATCCACAGTTTATGTTTTTAAACTTAAACAAATGTTGTTTCTTAAATTATATTTTTATTTTCTATATAGAAATTAATGAGAAAACAAAGTTTAAGTTATTGTTATAAAAATGTATAGAAAATATATTAAAAATAAGTGATTATTTTTTTAGATTCATATTGTATGGAATTTCGTTTACGCTGAAATTAATTTAACAAACAATATTTATTTGGTTTTAATTGGAAAAACAAACTACGAATTTCATGAAATTTCAATTAAAATGTATTTCGCGCTCGAATAAATAACGCATACCAGCTGATTCAAATTCCAATACTTAAACAAATTTATTTCACAATGAAAATAAATATTGAATTAATGTATGAAAAAACAATATATTTTCATATTATCTACATAAAGTCAAGGTTATATCTTCTTGTTGTTGGATGAGAATTTAATCTCTGTATTTGTGTGTTGTTAATATGTTGAAACGTTAAAGGATTTTCTCATTAGCGTACCCTAATTTAATTGGCAATTCGAGACGAAGCTCTGAACTTTGCTCTTAATATAAATTTATTCCTTTCTGGATACAGACTCATTCAATTATACATATATATATATCAGCTAGGTGCGATTCGTTTTGTTCGGATAAACTGCGAAAAGCAATTGGATCGCGTCGAGTGTGTTTCGTTACGTTTTCGACGTACTCGAAACTTTCCAATTAATGAGTATATATGTTTGTATGTGTCCATTCAATTTTTTATTGCGTAATGATATAGCGTGGGGAAAGTTCTGAAAAGAACAACAATTGCCACTCTCAGGGTTAATTATTAAAAGACGTTCTTCGCTTGGAACATCTGTACATTTAACATCGTAAACCCTTTCTGAGAGCTTCCACATATTTTGTAGAAGCCACACCCTTCGACCCTTCATATGAACTTCTATATAGACGAAATAAATAGTGAATTTTGTATTAAAGGCATTATTTAATTCTAAACAATAAAGACACCTTTTATATAGCTAATATAACTCATTTAAAAAAATATATCAATTAAATGTTTTTCAGTTTAATTTGGATAAGTTGAATAAGATAAGTTCACAGTTAGGTTTTTAAAAATCATATTATATTAAGTATAGTTACATCATTATACCTTATGTTATTATGGATCAAATTCAATTTTAAGTAAATATTTTAGATATTATTTTTTTTTTAAATCAATTTCAAATATTAATGTAAATAATTTCTGGAAAGTATACAAATATTGTAGTTAGTTATAGAAATGAAAGAGTACATATAAATTAATTCAAGAAAATACGATACACTTTAGTTTTAAAAAGGGAAAACGAGAACCCTTTGAAAAAACCGAATTGAATCAATGTTTTGGTCTGAAAGAAAACTGGGAAGTTTCGCACGTAACTTTTAAAGGAAAGTTGAGTGTTGGTAATTGATATAAAGAGAATGTGTAAATTCTGAATTTATTCATTTTTCGATGTTTTATTATATTTTGCTATTTTGTTCTTATCTTAGAATAAATACTACTCAATTCATGACAAGCACTTGGCAAGTTACAAGTAATGTATTTTATATGTGTGTAAATAACACGTTTTCTTAATAATATAATAACATTTTTCATTATTCTATATATAAGATAATTTTCAATCTTTTCGATAAATTTAATGTGTTTATTACATTTATTAAACAAATTGCACCTGCAACTGTGATTCATCACAACGCAGGTGAACGACAGTTTCGTGCCCTTATATGGATTTGTTTAAGTTTTGCACCTGCAGGTGATTCATCGTGACGCAGGTGTGCGACATTTTCGTGACCATATAAGAATCGCTTAAATGTTTTAGAAACGCGGTTCATCGTGTAATAAAGATAATTTTCATCGGGTGTTTCCGTACCTATAAGGCAAGTCTTTAAAACACTCCGAATGTTATTACTTTCTTATCTATTATGCAGGTGTGCAAAATGTATACTTTTTTAAGCAAATTAACGTTCGCACCTGCAGCTGACTCATCATAAAGTAGTAGAACAGATGTTTTTATCATAAAATATAAATACAAATTATTAACAAAACTTTTCTAGTACAATAAATCCATAGTAGGAAAATGAAGAAAATCAAATTTAATTATTTTAATTATCTTTTTCTATTTGGCAAGAACGTATATGTATCTTTTTATATTATTATAATTAAGATTACAATTTGTTAAAAAACATAAATATCCATTAAAATCAAATACAATTTCCTATACAAAAACTTTAATTTACTAAAGTATAACAAAATTCAATTTTAAGTAAACATTTTAAATATTAATTAAATGCTTGTATGTAAAAGTATGTGAATTTAACCATTTTTTTTTTTTTTTAATCAATTTCAAATATTAATGTAAATACTTTCTGGAAAGTATACAAATATTGAAATTAGTTATAAAAATGAAAAAGCACATTAATTTAAAAAAAATACGATAAATTTTACTTTTACAAAAAGAAAACGAGAACCTTCTGAAAAAAACCAAATTGAAAAACTGGGAAGTTTCGCACATAACTTTTAAAGGAAAGTTGAGTGTTGGTAATTGATATAAAGAGAATGTGTAAATTCTGAATGGAGACTTTTAATATTTTATTACATTTTGCTATTTTGTTCGTAACTTAGAACTTGGCAAGTTACAAGTAATGTATACTATATGTGTGTAAATAACACGTTTTCGTAATAATATAATAACATTTTTCAATATTCTCGAAATAATTATATATAAAAAAAGATAATTTTCAATCTTTTCGATAAATTTAATGTGTTTATTACATTTATTAATCAAATTGCACCTGCAGCTGTGATTCATCGCAACGCAGGTGAGCGACGGTTTCATGCCCTTATATGGAATTGTTTAACGTTTATTATAGTTTTCGAGTAAATCAATAAAATGTGAAAACACTACTTTTTTGAGCATTTTTTTATTAAGCTTTATTATATAAGTAATGTGCGAAGTAAAACTATTGCTTTACTAATCTCGAGTGTCTGCGTTTCGTTAATAAAACTTTAGGGTTTTCGACTTCGTTTAATGATCGAAGCACAGCTGAAGCGAATATTAATTAAGGCCATTGTCGTCGACGGAGACAAACCTCGCATGTTGCGCCGATAATTACTACAAAACACGAAGCTCGCGTCGTTTCGGAAAAGCGATACCGTTTCCATTATACGAATGCATAATTAAAGCTTCTGAGTTTTTTTGAATGTAGTTACATCGAAATTAATGTGGAAAAATAAGTGAGCTAAAATCAAATTTAGTGCTATTATATACGCATTAATGCATTTACCCATCCGGTCATTAAGAAGCGAGCGTTTGCACCTGATTCTAGTCGAGTCGGTGTTAATTATTTAAACGCTTCCGGAAAATGGCAAAAAACCTGTTGATTTTCTTCGTACTCACTGCATACTTATTATACTTTAGTAAAGTAAAGTTTTTGCATAAGAAATTGTATTTGATTTTAATGGATATTTATGTTTTTTTTAACAAATAGTAATATTAATTATAATAATATAAAAAAATACTTATACGTCGTTGTTACTAATAGAAAAAGATAATTAAAATAATTAAATTTGATTTTCTTCATTTGTATTTCGTACTATGAATTTATTGTACTAGAAAAGTTTTGTTAATAATTTGTATTTATATTTTATATAACAAGATAATTGAATACGAAAATGTGAGTGTTTTGTATAACAGCGGTTCTAAAACGTTTGAACAATCTTTATATGGTGATGAAAACACCTGTTCTACTAATTTATGATGAGTCAGCTGCAGGTGCGAACGTTGAGCAAATTAAAAATGTATACATTTTGAACACCTGCATAATATGATAAGAAAGTAATAACATTCGGAGTGTTTTGAGGACTTACCTTATAGGTACGGAAATACCCGATCTATTACACGATGAACCACAGCGTTTCTAAAACGTTTAAGCGAATTACGTAATATTATGAATTAAGTCAACGTTACGAAACACCCCGATCTACGACACGATGAATCACAGTGGTTCTAAAACGTTTAAACAATAATAAGGGAGAAACGTCGCTCCTGCGGCATGAATCACGCTGCAGGTGCA
>NW_017098128.1:0-3198 GCF_001412225.1 Nicrophorus vespilloides
GATCGGTATTTGCCCCATTTTTTTTATTGTTGTTCTCTCTTTTGTTTCTCGGAAACAAACAAAACATCAGAACAAAAGTTGTTTACCGAACCGAATGATATTAAATGCGTAAATGCGTTTTTTTTTTATATTATTTCTAACTAACGGTTTAATTTTAACTATTAATGGTCGTCGTTGCTTTTGTTTTGTATTTATAGCGTCGTTGTTGATTAGATCTAAAGCCAACTTGTTTTTATTTACTTAGTTCGATATATTTTCAAAGCAAACTTTTCAAAACAAAAACAATTTTTTTTTTAAACAATTATTAAATTATTCGTTTAGCTTTGAATTCGATGACATAATACTACCAAATTTTTTTTTCTTCAATAATTTCGCGCGTTTCTCTCCTCTCCTTCGGTCCTTGACCGACATCTCGAAATTCGCTTCGCAATTGCAATTCGATAAAACCGAAAAATCTGTTTTTTTTTTTTTAAATCTAGAATTCAGATAAGAAAATTTGTCCACAATCTGTCCAAATGATGAAATTGCAGTTTCCTGATTGGAAAATCGATTGAATTATTCTTGGGAAATTTTCATTTTCGTGGAGATTTAATGAAATTTGTAACACGCCATCTATTGTCTGGGACTATAAACTGACACCTTATCTGCGTAACGGAGAGGATTTGAAGCGATGCAATTCGCGATTATTCTTTATCTGCTTTGACTAATCGTTATATTTAAACCGAAAAATTTCCATATCTGATATTAAGCACGTTTAATGCATTACTTTGTTGCTTCAATACAAACATCGTTACATCATTACCTTGAAATTGCAAAATAATGAGCAATTTAAAGATAATTTTTGGTTTTTTCGAACATTTTTTTCACAATTTCAAAGCTAATAAACTATTTTTTTTTTAAATTTAACGATCGTCGTTAAATGGATCGTTCGATGATGATGTTAATAACGGGGAAATTAAAGAAACGTTGGCAAGATTGCATTTATTATTATTTCCTGTACACTTGATAATAAATACTTTCCAGCGAATGAAAACGAGTGAAAGTGAAGAGCGTTTTTGCAGTCGACCAGCGAACGATTTTCTTTGTTTCTTTTTTCAATCCAATTCGATCAGCTCACAATAATTAGTACATTTCGTCGAAAAAAGCAAGCTTAATTAAGTTTATTGTAAAAATAAGTTCTCTTTCTTTTTTAAGTTTAATTGCGTGAGTAGACAATTCGTTGCGTTATTTCGTGTGTTTTTTTTTGTTGTTGTTGTTTAGTACCGGAAATTCAGGCCAAAGCCATTACCAAATTATGCAAGAATTTTTTGAACTATTGTCAATTAGTTCAAATGATTTGCTTAGTTTTTTTATTGAAATAATCAATCTAGATGATTAATAAAAATATAGAAGTGATTTTCTGATTGAAATCTATTGATTAATCAATCGATTAGTTACGAGTGGCGATTATAGAAGATACACAAATCGTTACTGAAAATTTCCATTGTATTTAAACTAAACTTAATTGTATAGTTCGCATCTCCATTTTTTCTGTTTTCATTAAAAAGAAATAATCATTTGTTTCATTCAATGAATTAAAATATATTTGAATAGCAATAAATCAAATGCGCTTTGATATTTGTAATATGACAGATGTCATATGTATGACAAATGACAGATGTCATCTGTCATTGAAAAAATTATGTTTATTTTACTAATTTTGTATTAATATAATTACATGTAATTAAAGCTTAATTTCGAAAATTTGATGATATAAAATTAATCTTTTTGGCATTTTTGACATATGTCAATTTAAATTTGTTGACCCATTTTCTTATAATTATTACCAAAAAAAATCAATGTAACGATTATTAATTGTAATAGTAGAAATTACAGAAAATTATATAAAATTAATTTAATCGAAAAAAAACAATAATTGAAATATTGATTAAATTTTTGTTTTTACGTGTAATTTTCAATAACCAAGGGTCACCATCAAACATTCNNNNATTTAATTGCATTAATTTCTACAGTTTTCGTGAACCGTCATATTTATAAAGTATATTCATAAAAATGTGCTTTGATATATGAGATCTGATAAATTCACATATGATCTGACAAATTTGACGGATAAATTGTCAAATTGCAAAAAAAATTTACAGTTTTCATGTTTTTCTTATTAAATCTCTTGTTTTACCTAATAAATAGTCCTAATTTCAAATTAAAGCTTATAAACGAATTAATTTTGAAAAACATGTTTGTATTAACAAGTGAATGGAATCTAGTTGCGATTTAATAAACAAAAGAGTGTCAAGTAGTAATTAATGCTTAATTTCGAAAATTTGATGATATAAAATTAATATTTTTGACATATGTCAATTTAAATTTGTTGACCCAATTTCATATTATTATTACCAAAAAAATCAATGTTACGATTATTAATTGTAATAGCAGAAATTACAGAAAATTATATAAAATTAATTTAATCGAAAAAAAAAAAATAATTGAAATATTGATTAAATTTTTGTTTTACGTGTAATTTTCAATAACCAAGGGTCACCATCAAACATTCTTAACCTCACTCAACGAATTTAATAACAGTAATTTATTTTTTTCAATATGAAATTAATTTAATTGCAAAAAAAAAAAACAATTTCTACAGTTTTCGTGATCCGTCATATTTATGATGTAAATTCATAAAAAACAAATGTGCTTTGACATTTAAGATCTGATATATTCACATATAATCCGTGAAATTTGACGGATAAATTTGTCAAAGTGACAAAAATTTTCTGTAAAATTGAAATTTCATGTTGTTTATTAAATCTCTTGTTTTACCTAAAAAATAGTCCTAATTTCAAATTAAAGCTTATAAACGAATTAATTTTGAAAAAAATGTTTGTATTAACAAGTGAATGGTTTCTCGTGTGTGTATGTCATTGAACAGCAATGACCTTCAACTTACATCATTCTTCAAACACACACAACACACCTTTATCAGAAAGACTATTGTTCTACATTTCCACGATCCTCTCTCTAATCGTCTCTAATCCCAAAGGAAAACACGACGAGAAGCAAACAAAAAACAATCGCAATAATCAAGTGTGCGCGACTTTTGCTTTAACCAAAAAAAAAACTGATATGTCAAATTTATATAGACTTTGTTTTTTAAACGCTACTTGACACTTCTCTTTTGTTTATTAAATCGCAACTAGATTC
>NW_017098129.1:0-20351 GCF_001412225.1 Nicrophorus vespilloides
AAATGTAAAAACACTGCTTTTTCGCGCATTTTTTAAACTTTGAACACGAATTACACCCAAACGGCTAAAACCACACTAATATATCGATACTTGCTAGATTCCCCAAACATTCAGCTTTCATATGCATATTTTGGCTTCATTCGATGTATAATAGTTTTCTAGAAAATCAATGAAATAATTGAAATAAATGTATTTTTTCGTGTTAAACATTGTTTAATATTGTTTTTTTTTTTGTTAATTCAACAAACTGTGGCTTCGAAAACTGGGACTCCCCTCGTCCCCAAATTGGTGACGGCGAAGAGGCTTCCAGCTGCAGGCTGCTGAAGACGTTGCTCGGCGTTCATCTGTACCCTCGAAGTGGTCACGAAGAGCACCTCCAAGTCACGACCTCCGAACATCACCGAAGTGACGTACCGTCCGGGAATGGCGATCCTCCTGAGGATCCTCCAGGTGCGCGAATCGATCTGCAGCACCGATCCGGCCCCATGGAGCGCCACCCAAAGGTTATCATCCTCGTCGATGGTCATTCCATCAGGAAGCGCCGACGCACCCAGATTCTTCAGATCGATTCCGACGCGACGGTTCGAGATGGCACCGGACGCATCGTCATAGTCGTACTCGACTATCTGATACGTGGGCGTGTCGATGTAGAAGAACCTATCGTTGGCCTTGCTCCAGGCTAAGCCGTTGCTAACGGTGACGGGCTTCACGGCAGCCTTCGGATGTTTCAGCGTCTCCTTGGTGATGAGGAAAAGGGACGCGTCGTCGGGGATAACACCAGACGAATTCTCGTACCCAATAGTCCCTGTTAAATAAATAAGACAAACAAACAAAAGGTAAACTCTAATAAATTGTGTCAATGTCATGGTTACCGAACCAAAGCCGCCCTCGACTGTCGGCCTTGCCATCGTTGAATCTGCTGCTGGGAATGTCCTCGGCAACCGTCGTCAACAGTTTCTTGCACTTGATCTGATGCTTTCCATCCCATTCCATCGAGATCACCGATCTGTTGACGCCAACCACGAATCTGTGCGGATCTCCTTCGCACTGCACCAAAGGAGAAACGGTTCCATCTAAATGAACGTAATAACTTTCCTCCGTCTCAGGGTTGTAACTGTAAACGCGACCCTCTTTGATGTCCACGAAGTAGAGAAGACCCGTCCTCGGATCCCACGTGGGTCCTTCCCCGTGCTCCAACGGCTCCGTCAGTTGAATAACAGCGGGATTCTTCGAAAATCCATAACAGAGAACGCTTAGAAATAAAAAAAAAAACAGTGAATTTTGTTGGAGCAATTTTTCTCGAGCAATTTTCTTACCTGTCGGCGAGCAGCAGAGCGAGAAACGCGCTAAAAACAATCATCTTTGTGGAATGACCTCAGCACACTGCGAAATCCATTCTAAATTCATATATTCATATATATATACAATAACAATAAGAGACAACAAGTAACTTGGAAGGAAGGGGGCTGTGCTTTATCGTTTTCGTTAAACAACAAAATACTTGAAATTATCCTTAAATTATACAAGTTACCTTCGCATTACTTTAGTTCCTCAATTGTTTCTAATCATTGAAACGTAACTAGCGATAATTCGAATGCAAATGTTTAACGTTTCCATGGTTATTCAATTGCTAATAAAATTGAATGCAAATTTCAAATTTATCAAAGAAGCTACAAGAGTTGCCTATCGAAACTGAACTGATTTTGCGTGTACACTCAGTATATCAATTTATTCATTTGCTACATCAGTTGTGATCCAATTAGACTAATAATTAGCAATTAATTTGATTGTGCGATTATGCATTATTCAATTTATTATGTAATTAGTGTAGGCAACTCGAATTGCACCATCTGACAGCAATCATAACCTCGCTTTTTCTCAAGAGCCCCCAACAACCTCTGGTGCAGAGATCACTTAGGTAACCAGGATGGTGGTACTCAAGATGTTTCAGCAGGTGAGACACCTGAACGCCTTCTCCGCGGCGGTGACGAGACCCCACAGGATCCTGTACGAGAGGACCTATCAAACTGTTATCGTCAACTCGGACGGTTCGTCGTACAACATCAGATACCATGAGCCCAGGCAGATCATCAAAGTAATTTCACCTTCAAATTTTTAAAAGCAAACACATAAATTAAAATCTCCTTTATTTTGATGCAGATGCCGATCAACGTTTGGACGTTGAGCGAAGCCGAACGTAAGGCGAGATTGGAGAAACGGAAACCCAAGCAGAAGGTCAAAATAATTGATGATATTGACGATGAGTATGATTCAAAGAAGTACCTGAAGTATCTCAAGAAGAAGTAGTTTGTGTGCATTTGCATCATTTCTATTAGTTTTGTTTGTTGCATCCGTGCAGCTAATATATATTGTTTTTTTTTTTGTTTTAAATCTCTTGTTAAAATTATACCCCATCTTGTAACTGTAATTGTTTTACAACAATTCAATTTAGAATATCCATGGTTACAATATAACAACGCAATGGTTAATGAAAGTTAATTATTTATATGGTAACCATGGATACTTATTAATTAATGAAAACAACGGATTACGCAACAGCGGTGAAATTGTACGACGAATCGAATCGTTTGAATTCGTTGGGGACTTTCGTTAATTAATCCGTACTTTCGTTATGCAAATCGTAAGAAACAATGGTGCAACGAAAGTCGCTTTGAGAATCCAATTTCACTTTTTCCTCTCAATTATGCAATTGTTTTCTTTACTCTTTTATTTCGTGCATTATTATATATATAATATGGATAACATCTTAAAATTTTTGGCCGCTTTTACTACCAGTTAAACGTTAAGAGATTAGGCCACAATGTTATCTTCAATTTGCACATTGGATAATCCGAGTTAGCGTGCGTTGAATAATCAAATTCACAAACAAAAGGTGAAGTTCGTATTTATTGGTTAACTTTGACGGCTTATAACAGGTGAACGGTGATAAGCACGAATCGCTGATTGGGCTCATTCGAAAGGCCACAGTTTTATCTTTAATTTACATATTGGATGTTCGAATTAGCGCGCTTTGTTATCGAATTATTAAGTGAAACGTGAAGGCGTGTCAAATATTAGAATCACTATATCTCGCTTATTAATCGAGATTACGAAACAGTAATGGTATCAAAAGATTTGCAATTAATTACTGGGTCTTAAGTAATAATCAAATATGCGAAGTGTTAATTGATTATTTATATTTATAATATTATTTATTTGTTGGCGCCATTTGATGATTCGGCTTGTGGAGGTGAGAGGGCGTTGGTGTCCGTCCCAACAGATGGTACGAATTCATCATCTTCCCCCCACCTCATAAAGACTTCGTGTGAATCCGCTAATGTTGGTGCATTTTCCAATTGGAGCGACTGAGATGGTTGTCACATCGTAATGGAGTGAAAGACGCGAGGGAAGGATTGGGTTTTCGTGTGTACGAGAAGGATGGATAGTGTGAAGAGAGGAGAGCTGCAGCAGCAGCAGGCAGGCATTTCTAAATACACATCATAGTCGAGTGAAAGCTTGCATTGCATCGGTCTCGTTGTATATTTACGTGTGTGCGCGATCTCCGGAGAGCTGAGCCTAATTGGAATTTCAGTTGGTGTCGATGATAATAGTAATAGTAACGATGATGTTGATGATGATGATGATTATGTTCAAGTGCGTTCGTCGCGAGATCTAGTTGTTGCGGTTGCAATTAGTGCAATAACCAAGGTAACGAGAAACAAGTGCTGAGGCAAGCAGAAGAATAGGAAAAGAGTGTGTAACAGAAGAAGAAGAAGACGAGAGAAAAAAAAAAGAAGACCGGAATCCTGCGGGGTTAAAGAGAGCCGCAGCGGTGCAAAACTGTCATCAGGGAATCCTGCTGCAGACGATGATGATGATGTGACGGTGGTGGTGGTGGTGTTCTATGCAGAAACATCTGAACGACGACTGTAAACAATCTCCGGGATTGGCTAGAAGAAGAAACAGTTGCTGCAGAGAAACAAAACATAGACTGTGTGTGTGTGTCTCCATGGGAGTGTGTATCAAGCAAGCATCTGTCAGCAGCAGCAGTAGAGACACACCACAGCCCTGACACAGATTGGCAGAAGGCCCCCCTTTACGAACACACAACCAAAAAAAAAAAAACAACCCCCCAAAGAGTGCTCTGATATTTTGTTTCAATTTTTGTTTTTAGATGCAATCCATCAGTCAGACAAAATTATAATGTGCTCGAGGCAGATCAAATACAAATGCTGCTGTGCAGAATTATGTACGAAATTGGTTAACAACACATAACTGCAATCTTGTGAGATAACGACAGAAAAAAAAAAGAAAGGGACCACACACACACACACATAAACACAACCACTCATCCAAATCTCTTGCCTATTTATTATTATTATTTCCATCTGATTCTCATTCATTTGGACTGTAACTCTCGGTGGTACACTCACAACGACAACAACAGAAACAAACATAACATTTTGAATCAGTTAAATGATGTATACGAAGGGCAAGGGCAATGAGCCAAAAATTTCCTGCATGTACGACACCCCCTGCGACCCCACCGACTGCGACTACGAGAAGCTCTTCTGCCCCAACAATGAGCTGTCAGAGCCACCGAAGAGTCGCAGCGACAGACTCAAGACTGGTCTGTCATGTCAGGCTCTGAAGCATGCCGTTGCCTCACTCCATCGCACAGACGACTTCCACAAGGAGAAGATTGGATCCGGCTTCTTCTCCGAGGTCTTCAAGGTGAGTCCACATAATAATCCAATTAGATCCCATTAAATCATGTGACTGTATGAGTCTGCAACTTTCTTCACATATGCAATTCATGTATATTGTACATTCCATGGTTATTTTTGATTCCCTCAAGTTTCACCAAAAAAAAAAAAACCCCCCTATACATTTAAAGAAAAACGACCCAATAATATTTCGTGTTGGCAACAACAGTTCCTATAAGACAAAAATATCATTAAACTTTGGTAACTTTTTCGTTTATCAAGTTTAAAGTTTGTAATTAACAACTGTCAATATTCAAATGCGTTTCTAATAAAAACATTCCATTCACACTAATTATACAATTTAAGAAAGTGGAGATTCTCAATTTCGTTTCGTTGTTTGCAATACCAAAATGAATGAAGGGTATTTATATACTAATTCTTTTTCACAATAATCATAATTAGAAGCGTTGCCAAAATTGGCTTTCACTCGAATAAATTAGGTACGAATGATGAGCATCGCGATCGATCATTGTAACGAAATTTCGTGAATTTGGAAAGGTGAAACAATGCGAAATTTCGCAACAATTGTTGTTTTGTTTTTGTTGTTGGGGGAGTTTCGTTAATTATTAATTAATGTTGGTAATGATGAATTTTGTTTTCAAAATGCGACTACTTGATTTGATTCTAATTGCCTTTCGTACGTTCGTGCAATCAATTTCGAAGAAAGCACACAATAAATAATAAACATTTGCTCGGGCGCTCTCTTATCTTAATCGCATAGCTTTACTTTATGACTGCGAAAACAAAAGATTAGCCTACGTGATCTCGTTTCGAGAATTACTTTTCAATTTGTTTCATTGTTTAAAACCCGAAGAAGAAGATTAACTTGCAGTTATCTTCACGATTGTAAAGAATCAAAATAAACGGATGACTGTGCTAATTGCAGAAAATAACAACAACAATGACAACGACAGTGGCGGCGACAACAACAACGGCACTTCTTTTATTTTTATTTTTGGTTGAAATTTTGTGACCTTCGCTCATGTTTATTCCTACTGATAAGGACGAGCGAGATAATGTAATTCGCACCTGATAAAACTGTTGTTGTTAATTTACAATGAAAATGAATGTAATTAATGTATCTCTGGTGGAGTGACGCAAAAAGCAACCAAAAAAAAAAAAGAAGTAATAATAAATTAAAGCCGAAATAAAGACGCATTCGACCTGATTCAATTGTTTCTGCGAGTTCCTCTCAAATCGCAGTTGGCTTCTTCCATGTTGCTTAGCAACAGATTGCAGCTGTAATATTTGCAATTGATGTTCTCTAACAGTTGAAGCATTCGAAACATGTATATATGATTATTGTTGTGTTGATTTGCGAATCCTCAGTTTTCGGCGCCAGAGTAACCATAGCAACAATAAAATAATAATAGAAACAACAGATGACGATGATGATTAGTTGCATGATGATTGCGGATGAAGTGTAGAAAGCGGAGACGGACGGAAAAGTTGCGCAACTTTTCTATGTTTCAATGAAGACGAAGAACGAGCGCAACATTAAATAATAATAATACTAATAACAGAAGAAACTAAAAGTGTCGGAAATCGAGGAATCCCGGTGGGCGGCAATACTACCAATTGTTTGTGTTACGTAACTAACGACTCATTTTTTGTTTCTGTTGTTGTTGTTGTTGGTCCGGTATTTCCAAACTTTCGGTTAACTTATAAAAAAAATAATAAAAGGAGGAATGTTTAATTGATGAGGCGCTGAAAGCTCGACTTGGCAGCAGGCGACGACGATTCACCTCTTTTCTTTTTTTTTTCTTATTGCTTTGTTTTTGAGTGTTTGAACGTTAAATTTAGACCGAATATAGAATATGTCCGTCTCTTTGATCGATCAAATTCGCGAGCGAAGGATGAGATGATGAGACAAGAGGACGTTAAATGCAGCAGTGAGCAGTAGCTGCTGCTGCTTCTTTCGCAACATCCGAAAATAGGATGTGGAAGCGCGGAATTTTGTTATTTTCTTCGCGATTACGTAAAAGCGTTCACTTTCGTGGATGCGAAATCACCCAGGTTTGCCAATTTCTCGTTGCCAACCTGCTAATAGTGCATATGCAAAGTTGCCATGGTAACGGAATTGCGCTTATTATATACGTGTTTTCGCCAATTACTGCTGCTAATTATCGGCCATTTATCTAATCGAATCGTTAAATCCCGCAATCTCGTTCGTTATCTTCAAGTATTTCGGTGTTACCAAGGGGACGCCGTCGTTATTCATCCATATTTCTATGGTTACGCAACGAAATAGAATCAATGAATTCATCTTTAATCAAAGCAATAACAATGGCGAGAGCATTTTAGCACTTTAGTGGTAATCGGTTTTGCACTTTCTTTGCGATTGTTCCTTTTTTTTTGTAAATTTTTTGTGAATTGGTATTGCTTTCATATTGACATTTGGTTACTTACATTAGTTACTAAATTTGTTGATTTTTAGTGATATTTCGCATTCAACAATTGGCGATTCTAAATGAGCTGATTCGAAATGTCATTTGACGTTTCCAATGTCGGTTTTTAGTAAATCGAGAATTGATTAAGATTGAACATCATAATGATAGCATTAAAAATAAAGAGTAAATGTATTCGTTTTGGATATTTGCATCGGAATTTGCTCTTCGCGTCGTTTCTTTTTCTTTTTTTTTAATTTTTGGTGATTTATTTTTTTTGTGAATTGGTATTACTTTCATATTGACATTTGGTTACTTACATTTAGTTACTAAATTTGTTGATTTTTAGTGATATTTCGCATTCAACAATTGGCGATTCTAAATCAGTTGATTCGAAATGTCATTTGACGTTTCCAATATCGTTATCATAATGATATCATTAAAAATAAAGAATAAATGTATTCGTTTTGGATATTTGCATCGAAATTTGCTCTTCGCGTCGTTTCTTTTTGTTTGTTTTTTTAATTTTTGGTAAGAGAGCATTTTAGCACTTTAGTGGTAATCGGTTTTGCACTTTCTTTAAAACCTTATTTGCGATTGTTCCTTTTTTGTTTTTGTTTGTTTGTTTCCAAGGATGCTGGACAAATGCAGATGGTTTTTTGTTTTTTTTTGCACAGCGTGTGCCATGATTCCTCCTCCTCCTCCTCCTGCTTTTTACCATTGACCTTAAACGGTGTCCTCCGATCGGTGTGGTCATCGGTGTTGTGCCTTCCTCGTTGGTCGTTTGAATTTGAATCGCGCTAGGCCATGGGTCCATTTCGTTGTTCTTGTCATCGCCTGTTGTTTCAAAGCCACCGCGATCGCAGAAGTGTGTCAAGAATATGAGCATTGACATTAGTAGTGAATGCAATGCATTAGAAATGATTTAGATTTAGATTGAAGAAACAAAATTCGTTGAATCAATTGTGAATGCGAGAGTAAAATTGAAATTATTTTGAGACAAATTTGTTGTATCTTACGGCGGTGGGTAGGTGAGATGTGCGTGCGCGTTCATAAAAGTGTCTTAGGTTATTTCTGTTTGCCGAAAGATTTAAACAGAAATCGGATTTCCACCGAAAACAACAAACAACAAAATGTACGCTGTAACAGAACTGACCTATAATAAGCACACTTTTTCTCTCTCTTTCTCTCTCTTTCAGTGAAAAAGAGTATCAATATTTCTCTCTCTTTTTCTAAATATTTGCGTTTCGGAAACGCACTCAAAGACGACAGAGAGAGAGAAGAGCTGAGTTTCAGGAATAGAACAGAGTTTCGGTAATCCATCCGTTCATTATCGAAAACAGTTTCGACTTCATTTTCAATTTGCACAGTAACCTTGATATTTTCTTTGCAAAATTTACCCGATTAATCGATTCGCAGGTGTTACGTGATTAAAAGAAAAAAAAATTGAACATCGAATATGCGTAAACGCGATAAGATAAGTTGGCGCGTTTTTCTTTTCCCCGTGATTAATAATGTTTTGTTTCCACGGAAATTACGCGTCAGTTTTGTTTTCTCGATTCTAGTGAAATATGTGGATTTATACAAAATGTACATTTTTATTGTTGTTGTTCACTTATTTTTAATTAAATCGATCGGCCTTCGTCTGTCCTTCGAGTTCATTTGTTGAGTTTATCAACTTGATATATAAAAATAAAATGCAGACAATTGCAGTGATCACAGATGGCGTTTTTCAAGATTGGCGATATTCGTAGGCAACCGATTTGCCCTTAACTCTAAATCGTAGGCAACTGTTTATCATCATTCGGTTGCGAGAAAAACAGGTTGGCCGTGACGGGAAACGTTTAATATAAATTGATAATTATTGTTTTCATTTAGCGCCGTGATTCATTCATTCATTCATTCTCAGTGGGCGCGCGGGGAAAATAACAGTTTCGTTGCACTTAAATTGTGTTGCGCTTCTTCTGTTTTTTCTTTCTTCTTCAATTTCCGCACTTAAACTAATTATAACATGAATTATGTTAACTGTGCATGTGAAAAGTTGGGTTAATTAACCTGATGTTTTGTTTTCTTCTTTTTCTTCTTCTGATTCAACCGCACCTTGGAATCGAGTTTAACCAAAAACAAAAATAAGTTGGCAACGTGTGCTTTTAATTTTTTGTTTTTTTTGGGGGAAGAAACAGGTGAAGGAGCACCTTTGGCCGCGTGCGAAATTCCGTTTTGGCACCAATCCGTTCTCCTTTTCTTTCTCTCTTTGCATAAAATCCGCTCAACGTAGATTCTAAAATATACTTTCTTCAACTCTCTTTTTTATTTATTTTTTTAAAATTTTTGGTGATTTTTTTTTGTGAATTGGTATTGCTTTCATATTGACATTTGGTTACTTACATTAGTTACTAAATTTGTTGATTTTTAGTGATATTTCGCATTCAACAATTGGCGATTCTAAATCAGTTGATTCGAAATGTCATTTGACGTTTCCAATATCGTTTTTAGTAAATCGAGAATTGATTAAGATTTAATATCATAATGATCATTAAAAATAAAGTATAAATGTATTCGTTTTGGATATTTGCATCGGAATTTGCTCTTCGCGTCGTTTCTTTTTCTTTTTTTAAATTTTTGGTGATTTATTTGTTTGTGAATTGGTATTGCTTTCATATTGACATTTAGTTACTAAATTTGTTGATTTTTAGTGATATTTCGCATTCAACAATGTCGTTTTTAGTAAATCGAGAATTGGATAAGATTGAATATCATAATGATAGCATTAAAAATAAAGAGTAAATATATTCGTTTTGGATATATGCATCGGAATTTGCTCTTCGCGTCGTTTCTTTTTCTTTTTTAAATTTTTGGTGATTTATTTTTTTGTGAATTGGTATTGCTTTCATATTGACAATTTGGTTACTTACATTTAGTTACTAAAACCATTTTTGTTTGTTGATTTGTAGTGATATTTCGCGTTCAGCGATTGGCGATTCTAAATGTCATTTGACGTTTCCAAAGTCGTTTTTAGTAAATCGAGAATTGGATAAGATTTAATATCATAATGATATCATTAAAAATAAAGAATAAATGTATTCGTTTTGGATATTTGCATCGGAATTTGCTCTTCGCGTCGTTTCTTTTTTTGTTCTTCTCACGTCGTTTCGTACCAGAACAAATGCGAGTCGGTCGGCATTCTAGATTCGCGACGCGTTAAAACTGAATGGTTTAAACAGAGAGAGAAAAGAATAATTTCGCGAGCTGCTGAAAGGAAACGAAAAAAAAAAAAGAATGCGGTTCCGTACTTTCGTATATCGACCTGATTCGAATTAATCGATCGAAATTATTGCTGATTATTTATATATATATAAATCTTGATGCGAAAGAAAAATTGTACTTTTCATGTGAATCTCTCTTTCGCTTTGCTTTGCTTTTTAGTATCGTGTTCATTCATTCATTCATAAAATTCAAACAATTAATACGCGATGTGCGTACATTTTTTTTTTTCATATAATATAAACGAACAATGAACCCGTTAATTATATCACATCGTGCACACGGACTTTCTTCGGATTTTGAAACAATGCGAAACAAACGACGACAATTGTTTGTTTTTACTTTGTTTTTTGATGTTGTTTTGTTTTCCGCGCGTGTCGCTTTTCTTTTTTTATTCTCTTCGTTTGTTTGTTTTTTTCTTCACCGAGAGATCGAAGAGTGAAACTTGTATGAAAAAAAAAAAGACAACCGGGAAACAATGAAGCGAAAAACGAGCGTGCGATTTTGTTTCGAAAGGAAAGTGTTTTTTTTTTGTTCGTTTCTTGACGAATTATGAGTGAAAACGCGAGTGAAGATCAGGTTCGAATGTGATTTAGGAGAAGAGATAGCCATGAAGTTGTGGCCTATAGCTTTTTGTTTTGTTTTTTTTTGGCAAAGATTCTCACTAATTGGTTCTTCGGACGCGTTGTCACTTCTTTGGTTTTCCGCAATGTTAAAGAAGACGAAGGAGTGAGTGAGTGAGTTAAGGTATTTAGTCGGAGGAGATGTTTACGGTGTTGTTCGCATTTCTGTGTCTCCTCTCTCGTTGGTATTTACTCTATTTCGGGTTTGACGCGTGGGCGACTTTGGGAAGAGATTCTACTGCTGCCGCAGCCGCCGTCAGGTCGCAACGAGAAGAAACGAGACGACGACGACGACGAAGAGTGCAGCAGGCATAGTGTCAACCGTTCGTTCCTGTTTTCTCTTCTATTTTCCCATCGTCTTCTTTGCCTTTGCCTCTTCATTCCACACTCGACGCAAGGTGTAGGTGTGTTGTTATTCAACTCTTTCTCTCTCTCTCACTCACTCACTCAAGCACTCTTGATCGCTCCTCGTAAAATGCGTGGAATTCCTCGACGGGCGGAGAGGCGCCAAAATCTCCACTTCACTTCTTCTTTCCAGCTTCATTTTTTGTTTTTTGGTATACCCTCATTTTTTTTTCTTCTTCAAACTTTTTCTTCGTTTCCATAGCGCAATTCCTACAGTTGTTCCTCCATAAAATCCAATTTACATAATAATTGGATCTACCGCGATTTTCAACTCGCTAGAAAAATGTTTCTCAGGTGGTTCCTATAAAATCTGCACACCTTAGTTATTACGTAACCATGGTTATATCAAAAGACGCCATTTGTAGTTGTTGTTGTTGTTGTAAATAAAGAACATTTCGTTACCATAGTTACATTAATAGAAGCGCATCATAACAATTGCATACTTCGATTATTAATCTGCATTACGTAACTATGGTTACATCAAAAAATAATGCGCGATGGAAGATCGCTTTCGTTCTGTAATTTATATACTTTTTTTTTTTAAGTTTTTACAATGTTCACATTATTTTGAAGAAAGAAAGTAAATGTAATAATTTTTTTCTCTAACTCAATTAATTATCAAATAGAAATGTTTGTATTTTCTCACCCATTTCGTGTTCGTTTTTCTTTTGTTTGTTTGTTTATTTGCATAGATTTAATGAAAGAATCTGAATGCGAAACAATCGTTTAATTAACTCGTTATTAATCAGAGTGCAACGCGAAGTGTAGAAGAAGAAAGAAAGAAAGAATAACTTTCGCAAACATCGCGTTGTTTTTGTTTCGTTCGTTTGTTTTGCGTTGTTATTGGTGATGATGATAATAATTGGAATTGGCCGAAGAAGGGAGGAAATAATTATGGACAGGATGGAACTGTTTTCGACATCTTCCTTCCTTCCTTCCTTTCCGTTTTTCACTTCTCTCTCGTTGAGACATCTTCATCAGTTTTCTTCATACTTTTGATGTTGTCTGTTTCCCTTCAGCGATTGCGGTAACAACAGTAGTAGTCGTCTTTTTTTTTTAATTGTCGTCGAGAGCATATCGAATTTAATTTTTCTTTCCTAACTGTTTCCACGTTCTCTCTATCTATCTCTCTGTCTGTCTTCATCGTCTGCGTCTTTCGTGCACTGTGTACTGCACACCCAATTAGAGAGGAGCGGATCTTTTACTGTTTTTCCTCGGCCATCTGGGATCTCTTGGAAACGACCTCAGCCTCCATTAGATGAAGAAGAAGAAGAACAACAGCAGTCGTCGCCCTTGCCACGCTTTTGTTTTCCGTTTCGTTTGCGACAACTTCGTCTTCGCCTACTTGACTTTGTCGTTGTTACTGTTGTTGTTCTTGTTGTTGTTACCATGGAGATTGTGAAATAGTTGAGGATGTCGCGAAGAGGAAAAATCCGGTATTGCATCCGAATAGTTGGCGTCGAGTTTAGGCAATTAAACGTTTAATTGCTGGAAAGTTAGTTAGTCGGTCGCGTTTTTTTTACGCAACGGCGCTATTAATTTCTCGCCTCTTCTTCTTCTTCTCCTTCATACTTTTGGAAACTAGTTTTTCTCTCTCTCTCTCTATTTTTTTTTTAAATGCGCAATTTATAAATAGAAGTAGAAACCGCCGAACATCGATTTTTCGCTAAGTTCATCGCGGTGTAAAGGTAAATCGGGTTGCTTTGGTTTGGTTGGCATTTGCGTAATTCCACAAAAAAAAATATATATGTAAACTTGTTAGAAGTCACTATCTGTATACGGTTGCTAAGCAATTGACAAGTAGTTGAAGAATGACAAGTTCGTAGATGGCGCGTTCCAATAAACGTCAAAGTGACAGTTATAGAAATGTCATTATGACAATAAAAATAATATATAAACTTCTTAGAAGTCACACAGATATTCAACTCAATTTACAGTCGCTAAGCATTTGACAAGTAGTTGATGAATGACAACTTCGTAGATGGCGCGTTCCAATAAACGTCACAAAGTGACAGTTATAGAAATGTCATTGTGACAATGAAAATAATATATAAACTTCTTAGAAGTCACACAGATATTCAACTCAATTTACAGTCGCTAAGCATTTCACAAGTAGTTGATGAATGAGAAATTCGTAGATGGCGCGTTCCAATAAACGTCACAAAGTGACAGTTATAAAAATGTCATTATGAGAATCACATTTTGAGTCTGTAATTGTTAATGAATGACGATTCCGTAGATGGCGCGTTCCAATAAACGTCATAAAGTGACAGTTATAGAAATGTCATTATGACAGTCACATTTTGTGTATGTTATTGTTGATGAATGACGTATCCGTAGATGGCGCGTTCCAATAAACGTCAAACTGACAGTTATAGAAATGTCATTATGAGAGTCACATTTTGTGTATGTTATTGTTGATGAATGACGATTCCGTAGATGGCGCGTTACAATAAACGTCAAAGTGACAGTTATAGAAATGTCATTATGAGAGTCATATTTTGTGTCTGTAATTGTTGATGAATGACAAATCCAAATAACAAATCCAATCACAAAGTGACAGTTATAGGAATGTCATTATGACAGTCAAATTTTGTGTATGTAATTGTTGATGAATGACGAATCCGTAGGTGGCGTGTTCCATTAAACGTCACAAACTGACAGTTATAGAAATGTCATTGTGACAGTCGCATTTTGTGTGTGTAATTGTTTCGAAAGTACAGGGAAAATTGGAACGGTCGCACCAGCAGCAGCACTTTCTTCGTTTTGCGCTCGTTTTTTTTTTATTATTATTATCGCTCAATTACCGAGAGGCGAAAATGTCCAATAACTGCTTGCCTTGTCGATCTTCGGTGAAGACGAGCGAATGATGGAGAAAGAATGAAAAAAGTGTACACATCGAAACTAATTAAATATTTATGGAGGAGACACGTCGCGCAATAGAAACGCAACGGAATGGCTAATTACGATTTTCTAATTTCTTCTTTCCTTTCGGTTCTTCCTTCATCGATTCATCGGGTTTTGCTGCCAATCGAAATCAACCAAAGGCTACTTGATAAATAGCAAACTATGCACAATTTGGAATTCTTCTTTTGTTTTTGTATTGGTTTGAGAGAAAGATGTAAAAAGAAAGAAAAAGTCTGAACGGTGCATCAACATCATCATTAACTACGACGACATATGGTGCACAAATTGCGATGTGAAAGAGTGGAGTTTTTTTTTTGTTCGGAATGCCGAAAATTGATTGATTTCGAAGCGAATTGGGAACTCCACTTTCTTCTCTTCGATCTCTTTTAGATGCTTTTGAATTTGGGTCGTCGTCCACGTTTCTCGCAATCGATGTTTGTCTGTCTGTAACGCTTCGTTCACATCAATATTTGCATTTGCAGATGTCACATCTTAACTGTTGTTGTTGTTGTCACCGTTTAGTCTGGCTTCTTCTTCTGTTTATATTTTCACGGCCGACGTTGATTGATCGATTGTTTCCAACCCCCTCGTGCTGAATTTTCACGTTTTTCTTTCTTTTTTTTACCTTTCACATATATTTCTCCCAATATGAGGACGGACGAAAGGTTGGATATATATATATGTGTGTGTATCGCATTAATAAATCAAAAGCAGGCCGCGATCTGAGTCACTCCTCCACCTTCGCTCGTTGTTCGTGCCGTACTGCGGACAAATTCTTATTTTTAGACATCGCCCTGTTAATTTATTTATTTATTTCATTTCATTTCATCCTTAGAAATCTTCAAAATATATATATCGCTAATGACGCTGTCATCATCATCATGACAACTATCACATTCTGACAGGATAATTGTCATTGTGACAGTTGTCATTGTGACGTAATCCATTGCGAATTATCATTATACCAATGACATCTGTCGTGACAGTTAATTATCATCGCACGTTCGATTATCGTCGACTTGAAAGTTTGTCCTTCATTAAATATATGTCCTCTGCTTGATTTGCGTTTAAATATTTATGTTGCGACGAAAATATGGAGACATAAACATGATATATCCAGTTGTATTAAAAAAAAAAAGAAACATAATTAAATCACAGCCATCTGAATATAATATAATAATGTGTGTAATAATGATAACATATTTTAAACGTAACGTGGTTATAATAATAATAAAACAAGACGGCGATGACGTTCGTGAAACAGCTATAAATAACTTTGTAATTGCTGTAGAAACGATTATAATGTTGATTCGAATTTCGTAATTAGTTTTTTGATTTTTTGCATGAATTGTAAATTTTCAAATAGATGGCGTTGTTTGTATTGAATTTTTTATTGTTTGTTGATTGGTATTAATTGTTGTTGTTGTTGTTTCTAGGTGACGCATAGGGTTACTGGTCAGGTGATGGTGCTGAAGATGAACCTGCTGAGGTCGAACAGACGTAACATGCTGAAGGAGGTGGAGCTGATGAACAAGTTGTCACATCCGAACATCCTGTCGTTCATGGGTGCGTGCGTGCACGAGGGTCAACTGCACGCCCTCACCGAGTACATCAATGGGGGCTCACTGGAGCAGCTGATACAGAACAGGACGATCGATCTGCCACAGTCCACCAGGGTGTCGATAGCCAGAGATATCGCACGAGGAATGACCTATCTCCATTCGATGGGCGTCTTCCACAGGGACCTCACCAGCAAGGTAATTGAAAAACACACTTTGTTTGTTTGTTTGTAAACTAGATGTCGTTGTTTATTTGTAGAATGTGCTGATCAGGAGGCAGGACAGCGGGGAACTGCAGGGAGTCGTCGGAGATTTCGGATTGGCCGCGAGGATTCCGGAGGCGGGGAGCACGGTGAAACTGTGCACGGTCGGATCTCCCTATTGGATCTCGCCGGAATGCCTGAAGGGTCTCTACTACGACGAGAGGAGCGACGTCTTCAGTTTCGGCATCGTCCTCTGCGAGCTAATAGCGCGCGTCGAAGCGGATCCGGACAAGTTGCCGCGCACCGACAACTTCGGTCTCGACTATCTCGCCTTCCACGAACTGTGCGAGCCGACTGTAGATCCGGACTTTCTGCAGCTCGCCTTCAGCTGCTGCACCATCGAACCAAAGAGTCGGCCGAGCTTCCCGGAGATCGTGCAGAGCGCCGGGAAGATCCTCGCCGACATCAGACAGCACGAGGAGACGGCCAAAGCGACGAAGACGGCGAGCATCGCGAAGAGCGTCGAGCAGCTGGCGGCGCTCTCCTCGTCGGCGTCGGCGCAATCTTCGGCGCCGCAGCACCGGAAGATCGTTCATCGGCGATCGCTGTCCGAAGACGTGTCCGCGTTCTCGCCACTATCGTCCAGATATTCGAGCATGGAGAAGGCTCGGAAGCACGCGTTGGCGATGTGCAGCCAGGATCCGTACTACAAGCCGCGCACCACGAATCCGTTCACCTCGCTGGCGCAGTACAGGGGCGTCAAGAAGTTCCTCGGAAACTTTTCGTGCTCGGAACTGTCCTCGACGTTCGTGGAGAACGGCGAGACGGCGCGATCTCTGCCCGGCTCACCGACGCCTTCGCGGAAAGCCTCCTCGTCGCCGCACGGCAAAGACGGGTCGGCGTACGGCGGTGGATCCGGCACGAATCTATCGGATTTGGGCGCCGCCGTCGAGAGCGCGACGCCGAATCTGCTGCGGAGACGAGGTTCGTGCGAGTCCGGCTTCTACTCGTCGGTGGGCGAGTGCCTTTCGCCGAACAGCCTATGGGATAGCGGCACCGCGGTCAGTTCGCTTCGTTCATTGGACGAACTGGAACCTGCAGAGTTGCACGCCATCTACAAACGCGCCTCCTCCATCTACACGGACAGCAACGAGGACATCTCCAGCCTGGCCGGATCCGATTGGGCGCAGGAGACAAACATATCATCCATCGTCGATTACTTCGAGCGGAAGGGTTCCCGGCACACGTACGGCGGCGGACGAAGCGGATCACGAATCGCCGCCCTCCGGAAATCCCTCGAACGACAAGGGGGCGTCGGTGGCTCCGCCTCCTCCTCCTCGTCGTCAACAGCAACAGCAGCAGCATCGTCGACTACTGTATCCGCCCTTCATCCGATGGGACCCGCCCCCCTTGGCTCCGCCTCCGCCGCCTCCCACCTGATGCCGCAGCGCTCCAAGTGCACGCGTCTCGTACTGTGCGAGGGCGCCGTCCGCTCCAAGCTGCCCCTCTTCGACAAGAAGTAGTCAACTTGTTCCACAATTAACTAAAACCACGCGAGTTTCTTCATTGAATGAGCGACAGAGATTTATATAAATATATTTAGAGAGAGAGAGAGAGTGAAAGAAATGAAAGAGAGCGAAAGAGAGAGAGAAGCGCGCGCGAAGCGAGATGAAAAATTTATTATTTTCTTCTAGTCACACAAACATTGTTTTTTTTTTTTTTCGATCGAACCAAAAGATGAAAACATTCGGAGAAACAAAAGAGTATAAAAGCAATGGAAAGGGCCTAAACAATTCTAGTAAAATGAAAAGAGAAAGAACTAAAACGAAATTTGTTGATGGTGAAAACGAGTGATGAAGAGGAATTGGTTAGATAGACAAACTAAAACTAAATTTTAATTAGTATATTTCGATAGTATTATTTGAATGAACGAGCAGCAATAAAGAGTGAGAGAGAAAGATAGAAAGAGAGAGAGAGAGATCGGACTAAATGAAAAGTTATCAATCATCAATGAAAAGTCTTTTTAGTTGTTGCATGTTTCTTGTACGCCATCTCTTGTTTTCAATTGTAAACAAAAGTTTCCTAGTTGACAAACAAAAGATCTTCATTTGTTTCCTAGTGACAAAACCTAAAATGACAAGTAAATTTTGAAGAATGCAATTTATTAAAAAAGAAATATATAAAGTGGAGGATTTTTTTTTGATGATTGATGTTTGAAATTTGATTTGTTTAATTGTGCGGAGGAAAACTTTTCGAAGCAATAAAGAAGGAAGAGAGAGACTGATTACGACGCGCGTCGATTGTTTGTTTGTTTGTTTCTATTTGTTTTTTTTTTCTATTCTCTTCTTAACCATCACAACCATCTTGATTTTAGTTCTTTTCTTCACTTTTCACATCTTTTGTTTCTTTTTTTGTTTGTTTGTTTTTGATCGAAGACAAAGCTATTTTGATTTATTATCATTATTAATTTATACTACTACCTTACGCTACCCACTTTTTTTGTTTGTTTTTTTGTTTTAAATTAATATTTTTGTTTTCTTTATCATTTGTGATTAAAATTCGAAAGAGATTTTCCTTATTTCTTCATCTATTCTATTATTATTATAATTTTCTATTTTTTTGTTTTCTTCCTTTCTTTGTGTACAGCGTTTATTTAACCTTTAAGTAGAGACATTTTCGTTTTTTTTTTTTTATCGTGATTTGAATGAAATAGAAATATTTGTATGTGAGAATGAGTGTGTGTAAGAGAGAGAGTGACGATAATTATTTTGAAGTGGTGAAGAAGGAGTTAAAGAGAGGAGGAGGAAGTGTAAGAGGACTGTAGAGGAATAAAGAAGAAACGAAATGAAATTGGAGATTGATATATAATATATATTTTGTACTTTATAGATGAATTTATTAATTGTAATTACTGTGAAAGATAGATGTCGTTGTCGAGAGATGTGTTTTTTTTTTCATTCTTTGTTCATTTCATTATTTTTGTTTGTGTTTTTGGCCAACGTTGATTTTGATTTTCTTTTATTTCATATTTGTTCACTCGATTGCAGTAATAGAGGTAACTCTATTGTTTTAACACTCGTTCAACTGTTCATTCTAAGCTCCGCCCACCTTTTCAGTTGTTTGAGCAACGCCACGCCCCGCCTCTCCATTGATAGAAACCCGAGCGGAGCCGAGTCAACACGCTCGGCTCGTGACCGTCCATAAACTCCTCTTTTGTTCTCTCGTACTTCTTTTGTTTCTCGACGAAGGCTCGCCCTTGATTATTTTTTATTATTTTTCTTTTCTTTCTTCGATCATCGGAATGAACGAGATAGAAAGAGATAAAAAAAGAAAAAAGAGTATTTTGTTGTAGTGTTTCGTTTCGTTTGAATTTATGATTGTGGTCCGTTTGTATCTTCCATGAGATGTCTTGTCAATATTAACTGTATACAATTTTAGTGGATAAGAACTATATATATATATTATATCGAAGAAGGCGGCGGGAAAGGAATGTCAACTGAAATATGTATATATATATATGTGTGTGTGTGTGCATGCGTACACACACACACATATATAAATATATATGAAGAAAAAAAATAATAATAATAAAAAAAACAAAAACAATATGATATTTGAAATGAAATGAAGACTTGTTTTCTCTCTCTTTTATTGAATTTGATTTATCGACAGGAATTCAAGAAAAGAAAAAAAAGGTAAATATATACTTTAATTATTATTTATAAATCAAATAAAGAGACATTCAGCTTTCATACGAGTGGTCGATGATGTAATTATCCTAAAAGGTTGTCAAGTTATTAACGAAAAACTGAAAAAAAATCGAAAAAAAACGTTGTTTCTCTGTTACGTAACTTTTGTTACATAGAAAGTTGCGCTACGCTTGCGTGCATCTGATTATGCAATAAAATCATAAAAAAGTTTATTACTTTTCGAGTTATTAACGAAAACCTGACAACATGACTTTTTTGACAAATTCAATTCACTTTTTTTCCATTTTCTACAGCTCATAGCAGGCGACTAGATGACAGTACGAAGATGCAAGTAGACTCGTTGGATAGGTGAGACATTTAGCTTTCATACGAGTGGTCGATGATGTAATTATCTTAAGGGGTTGTCGAGTTATTAACAAAAAACTGAAAAAAAATCGAAAAAACGTCGTTTCTTTGTTACGTAACGAACATTACGTAACTTTTGTTACATACAAAGTTGCACAACGCTTGCGTGCATCTGATTATGC
>NW_017098130.1:0-1366 GCF_001412225.1 Nicrophorus vespilloides
AAAAAAAAAAAAAAAAAAAAAAATATTTACTTAAGTTTTATTCGTATTTTTAGTTTACTTTTGCTTTTTAATTTAATTAATATATGAATTTCATCAGATTTTTGTCAACTTTGTTTTCAGTATTCATTTGTTTCAATTACATTTTTCTGTTGAAAAATTACTTTTTTTCTGCATTATTATATAAATTGACCATATTTTATTTTATGCCAATAGATGGCGTCATTGTAAGTTAATTAAAAGTTATGTAACTTGTGCAGAATTTAGTACTTGGAAATGTTATTTCAAGTATAATTTTACTTTTTTTACTCGCATTAAACTAATTACGTCTTACGTAGATGAATATTTCTTAAATATCTTCTAATTAGTGGATTTAGTTAACGTCTTTTTACTTTTGCTTTTTTTTTAAATTTAATTAATATATGAATATCATCAGACTTATGTCAACTTTGTTTTCAGCATTCATTTGTTTCAATTACATTTTTCTGTTTATTTATTTTTTACGTTTTTTCTCCATTATTATATGAAGTTGTTTTTGTTTCTTCTTTCATTTTCAATTATTTTTTGTTTACATTTTATTTCCGCTGAAATAATTGACTAATATTTCGTTTCAATATTCATTTATCTCATTAAATTTAATGAACTGAATCATGTAGCGCTTCACAATTTATTTTTATTTACATACATTTTCACAAATAATTAAATAAAAAAAATTGTTTACAAAACGAATAATTCATTGCATTAATTAATAAAGTACATTAATTATTTACTTTTAATTGATTTTAAGCAATATTTAATGACTTAATCTTTCGAAATATTTAGTTTTTTTATCTGAAAATTTTCAATTTAAGTTGTTTTTTTTTTGTTCTTTTTTATATTATTCACAATTTTGATTTTCTCTTTAGTTTATTGAAGTAATTTTCGTAATTTTCAATAATTAATACAAAAGAAAAATAGAAATTATTATAAATTATATTAATTTTGATTTTTTTTGTTAATATTGAAGTAATTTTAGTAATTTTACAACTGAAATTATACAAATAAATCAAACACTTTTTGACCATAAAATAGATTTTTCGTACATGTTTTACAATTATTCAGATGTTTCAGTATTAGCTAGCAATTATACTAATTTAATATATAGGAAATATCTAGAGTTTCTTTTAGTTAACTTGAAGAAATTTTAATAATTTAACATATGGGGAATATCTAGAGTTTGTTTTAGTTATCTTGAAGAAATTTTACTAATTTAAGATATGGGGAATATCTAGAGTTTCTTTTAGTTAATTTGAAGAATTTTTACTAATTTAACATATGTGGAATATCTAGAGTTTCTTATAGTTAACTTGAAGAAATTTTACTAATTTAA